>NC_054840.1:16499126-16802126 GCF_018345385.1 Vulpes lagopus
AATCGTATGGCTCTTGTCCTTTCTTTTATTAAAATACAATCAACGTTTTTCACAGAGCTGGAACAAATAATCCTAAAATTTGTATGGAACCAAAAAAAGTCCCCAAATAGCCAAAGGAATGTTGAAAAAGAAAACTAAAGTTGGAGGCATCACAATGCCTGACTTCAAGCTGTATTACAAAGCTGTGATCATTAAGACAGTATGGTACTGGCACAAAAACAGATGCAAAGATCAATGGAACAGAATAGAGAATCCAGAAATGGACCCTGAACTCTGTGGTCAACTAATCTTTGATAAAGCAAGAAAGAATATCCAATGGAAAAAAAAAGATAGTCTCTTCAACAAATGGCATTGGGAAAATTGGATGGCTACATGTAGAAGAATGAAATAAGACCATTTTATTACAGCATACACAAAAATAAACTCAAAATGAATGAAAGATCTAAATGTGATATGGGTATCCATCAAAATCCTAGAGGGGAACATAGGTAGCAACCTCTTTGACTTCAGTCACACCAACTTCTTGCTGGACACATATTCAAAGGCAAGGGAAACAAAAGCAAAAATGAACTGTTGGGAACTCAGTAAGATAAAAAAAAAGCTTCTGAACAACAAAGGAAAACTTCTCCCTACAGAATGGGAGAAGATATTTTCAAATGTCTTATCAGATAAAAGGCCAGTATCTAAAATCTGTAAAGAACTTATCAAGCTCAACACCCGAAAAATAAAAAAATACAGTCAAGAAATGGGTGGAAGACATAAACAGACATTTCACCAAAGTAGACATACACACAGCCAACAGACACATGAAAAATTTCTCAACATCATTAGGCGTCAAGAAAATACAAATCAAAACCACAATGAGATACTATCTCACACTGGTGAGAATGGCTAAAATTAATAATGCAGGAAACAACAGCCTTTGGCAAGGATGTAGAGAAAGGGGAACCCTCTCATACTGTTGGTGAGAATGCAAACTGGTGCAGCCACTCTGGAAACAGTATGGAAGTTCCTCAGAAAGGTAATAATAGAACTACCCTACAACCCAGCAATTGTACTACCAGGAATTTATCCAAAGCATACATACACAATGATTCAAAGGGGTACCTACACCCCAATGTTTATAGCAGCAATGTCCATAACAGCCAAAATATGGAAAGAGCTCAGATGTTCATCGACAGATGAATGGATAAAGAAAAGATGGTTTATATATAAAATGGAATATTACACAGCCATCAAAAACAATGAAAGCTTGCCATTTGCAATGACATGGATGGATAGAACAAGAGGTTATTGTACTAAGTGAAATAAGTCAGTCAGAGAAAGACAAATACATGATTTCATTCATGTGAGGAATTTAAGAAACAAAACAGATAAACATAGGGGAAGGGAAAGAAACAAAATAAGACTAGAGAGGGAGACAAACATAAGAAACTCTTAACTATAGGAAACAAACTGAGGGTTGCTAGAAGGGAGGTGGGTGGGGGGATTGGGGTAACTGGGTGATGGACATTAAGGAGGGCACTTGATATAATGAGCACTGGGTGTTATATGTAATTGATGTATCACTAATGCTACCTTTGAAACTAATAATATACTATAAGTTAATTGATTAATTTAAAAATTGATTAATTAATTGATTAAAATTTTAATTTTAAATTTAAAAGGAAAGCAGAAAAAGAAAAAAAAGAAAGCATAGTGGAAAGAACAAGGGAGGGAGAGCCACTACTAAGAAAAAAGTAGGTCAAATTGCAGGAAATGTTTAATATTTGAGAGAATGAGACTTTCCCTTCTTGTTTCTGGTTTCTAGTTCATTTTAGCTATAAAAGCCAAGACAAGAAGATTATCTGGTACCTTTTCTGTGTATTCTAGTCATGACTTTAAATGCCATCTCTATGCCAACAACTCTCATATTTATATCTCTAGCTCATACTCTCATACTTCTCTTCCAAACTTCAGACATAACCCAAATCTTCATGGATATCTAGTAACTATCCTACATTCAACATATGCTGAGTTTCTCTCTCCAAATCTGTTATATTCATGCCCTCCCATAACTCATTTAATGAGAATTTCAAACTCCAATCCCGAGGCAAAAATAAATGGAGTCATTTTTGAATATGCTTTTTTTTCTTTTAATCATAATCCACATTCAAATTCTTAGAGAATCATGTTCGATCTACCTTAACAGAATCCAGCTTTTCTGGATCTACCTATATCCAGAATCCAGCTTTTCTGACCACCACTGTTAATGCTGTGATCTTTACCACCATTGTCCCTCTCTGGGATTACTATATCTCCATTGCCCCTTAAAATCTATTCTCAAAACACTTGCAATAGAATTCTTTCTAACATGAAAGTCAGGTCAGGTAATGTCTCTTCTCAAAACCCTGCAATGGTTCCTATTTCCCTCAGAATGACCACCCAATTCTTTATAATGTCCTCCATGGCCCCCCCATGCTCTCAGTCACCATTATCCAGTTACATTTATGATCTTATCTCCTACTCTCCAGTTGTCTCTGTTCTAGCCCTTCTGTTCTCCTTGCTCTTCCTGAAACACATGGGGCATGCTCCTACCTAAGGACCTTTGCATTGTCTGTGTCCTCTGCCTGAAATGCTCTTTCTTTAGATAACGTGTTTCATCTCATCTCTATCAAATAAATGTCATCTTTTCTAGATTTAATCATTCAAATAGCAACTCTACCCTCCTCTGGCACTCCCTTATTTCACTTACCTTTTATTTTTTCCATTCTTCACTTTCTAACATGCAACTTGCTTATTTATTACATTTATGGTTTATTATTTGTCTCTACCAGCTAGACCATAAATTCTATTAAAACAGAAATTTGTCCTTTGTTCACTATTTTAATTCCCAGGGTCAAGAATGATGCCTGGCAACACAGCACAGGTTCAAACGTTAAATAAATAAAGGTGAAAATAAGTCAGGTATTGTCTAAGGAGAATTGAGAATTCCATAATAGACATCTGGTACCAGGGAGCAGCTGATGGAGAACTTCTTGCTTCTCCATAGCATAAATAAGGTCTTTTAAAGCCTTCTAAATCACCAGTTTTGTGTACCACATCATGATTTCAAAATAAGTGTTGAATCACTATATTGTACCTGAAACTAATATTATACAATATGTTAACTATGGAACTTAAATAAAAACTTGAAAAAAAATAAAGAGAAAAAAAAGTTGTCAGTAAATGATTGTGGAATAAAGTTAGGCTCCATAGGTGATAGAAAACTATTGATGCCCTTGGAAGAAAGAAAAGCCTAATGCAAAAAAGCATTTATGAGAACATAATCCTGTCAATCTCTTACAGCAAAGAATGAAAAAAAAAAAACCCACAAGGTTCATAAAAACTAATTCTATCTCCACCTGAATCTGAGCTTAGCCTTCTTTAGATGGGCTGGTCAACATGCACTTTTATAGTAACTTTTCATAGCTCAGAACCAAAGCCAGTAAAGGTGAAACAAACAAAAAAGCATATTGATTAATTCAATTTATAGGAAATTCTGGAAATGCACACTATATACAGGAACAGAGGCCAGATCAGTGATTGCCAGGGGTTAGGGATAGGAGAAAAGTCTGACTGCAAAGGGTGTCAGAATTGGTCTGTTTTCTACTTGTAGTGGGGGCCACAGTATCTCTGTATTTGTTAAAACTCACAGAACTATACATCAGAAAAAATGAATACTACTGTATGTAAATTTTTAAAATGACATTCCTCATTTACAAGATACTGCTGATGCTCTGCTAAAAACTAAGCTGTAAGGCTACACACTCATAAATTTGAAAGAAAGTGGAAGCTTAATGGTCCCCAGGCTCCTTATGATGTTTGCACTGAGCATCTTTAGACAACCAGGGAGGGCTCCTCTGGGTCCAGATATTTACATTTGTCCAGTCATGCACTATTTGGCAGTGAAAAGTTCTGGTATCTGTTTGCTCTAAGGTGTCATTTATTAAAACCTCCCTGGCCTGTCACTTCCACACTTGTGCTGTCAGCTAACAAACAAGAGACCTACACAAAAGTCACACTTATGGGCCTTCGTTTTCACAACAGGCCTGCTGATCTAATAACTGTGTCAGACTAGATCTGCTTTCCCCTTATAAGACTCACCTACTCATGAATTAGATGACTTATTCTTTTACAGGAGAACATTTTTTTGGAGTAAGTTCAGTCTTGGATTACTGGTTTAAAGAATGAGCTTCTTTCTGATTTCTACCATTCCTACCCAACCTTCATCTTGCATTTTTGTTCTACTCTAATCCCCACTTCATATGATGTATTACTCACTTTTGAGTGAGCTCTACCTTGGATATTTTAAAGTTACCACACTAATTGTTTTGATAATACCTTATCTTTAATGTGTATCACACAGTTTACCATATACGTTTATCTCTGTGGCATCTTTTAATTTTTGTTGTAATTAATAAAGTTCATAGGCCATAGTATCATTTCCAGTTTAAAAATAAGGACAGAGACTCAAAGTGGCTAAATAACTTTCTCCATGTCACATGACCCATCAGTGGCATGGCAAGGACTAGATTTCTGTTATGTATAAGGAATCCATAATCCTCATTTCTTTTACAAAAAAAAAAAAAAAATGAATTCTTACACCATTTGATGCCATTCTGAAACCTATCAGGTTTTTTTTTTTTTTTTTTTCCAGGAGAAGGGATCAGAGGCCCAGGCATTGGCCTCAGTGGGGCAGGGAGAGGAAGGCTTCCCAGAAATCCAAGGACACAGATGGGTGAGGGGCCTGGGTGAGGCTCTGGCCCCATGGGATCAGAAGAGAAGGGTGGATGGATCTGAAGTGTCAGGCTACAAGACGCCAGCCTGGGCTCCTAATATGGACCCAGTGGCTCCTGGGTTCCCAAAATGACCCATTCCCAGAGGCGTTTCCCATCCTCTCAGCCTGATGTGTGGGAACTCAAAGGAGATAAATCTCCAGTGTGAAAGTGAGGTGAGGGGTGGTGGGGAAACTGGGGGATGGAGCAACAAAGATGGGAGCTGGGACGGCCAGCCATGTTCTATTTCACCTTTTTCTTTACGAGATTGATGAGCACTAAATTATATAGACATTTGACTACATAAATGTCCATTTGACTATAAATATCCTATGAAGTTCCATGTGCAATTCAACTTACAACACTGCACTTGCATTATTTCCACTCCCAAGGGACCCTATCATAAGGGCAACCTTAGTATCTCCTAGTCACCTGTATCTCACCTATTTTCTAGGTTGCTTTGTGGATTTTTTTACAGATTGCATAATTTTAAATCAACATGGCATGCCAACTATGGTTCCATCTGGTTTTTAGAGGCCTGTTTTTGGCACATGTCTTTGGCACCCTATGAAGTATTAGCTTAGGAAGCTAAAAAGCCAACAAAGTTCTCACTGAAGCTGTTTTATTAATACTTTTGGAATACACTTTTTGGAAAATGCAGACTGTATTAGGGCCTTGGGTCTCTCACTGGCCCCTTGGAGCCCTTGTCATGCAGAAAAGGCAATCAAGACAAGCAGGTCTTCTAACAGGTAGGACTGTGGTACTGCAACTCATACCCATCCTCTAAATTCAAGCCACAACTACTACTTGCCATTTCCCAATTATACTGCGTTTTAGCCTTTGCGTAGGCTTTTCCCTCTGCCTGGATTATTTTCTCTCATTTGTCCTAGGGACTTGCCAGATACCTCCATTTACCTTTATGGGGGTTTGCAGAGGTGGAAAATACTACATCAGGTGGTACGTATAATGACAGTCAGTGGATCAGCCAGGCTTGTCCGACAAAAATTTCTAATCTGACTGCTTCACTCCTCCTAATTCCCTCTACCTGGACTCTACGTTTCCCACCATGACAGCCATTGTTTCATCCTGGTTTTGTAGTAAATCATGCTCCTACTAACTGTTCTTTGGCTGTTATTCAAACACCAACATTCCCCAGATACCAACTTTAATCTTCAAAATTAGTTCAAATACCACCACTCCCACCCTCCCACCCTATGAGAAGCCGTCTTCTGTCTATCCCCTGGGGAGAGCAAAATCAGTTGTTCTTACCCTGGTCTCCTGTGACCATCTGCCCATGAATCCTTACAGTACTCTTCCCTCAGTCCTTAGTTCATTGTATCTTGTAACCCTGCTGGAAGGTGAGATTCCAAAGGTAGGGGCTGTGTTGCACTTACCTGTGTTTTCACCACATATCCAGGACAGTACCTGGTACTTAGTAAATTCTCAATAACTGTTTTCTTGGTTCAGTATATAAATAAATACCATTTTACTGCTTCTTAAGAGGGCTTTGTGCATATTAGTATAATACAGAGACAAACAAAAACCTAAAAACAAAAAACTCCAATGAAATAAGAATGCTGACTCCAAAAACAGGATGAATAAATGCTTTGTTCCAGAAAATTCCCTATTAGAATTTATTCCTAACCTTTGGTTAGATATTTGAGCCATCCTAGTCTACACAGTATTTTTTTCCCTGAAACAATCTGTTCCAAAGGGCAATAGTTCCTGTCTTCTAATTGATAAAACTCATCTGAGTCTGATCTGAGTCTGTCTTGACTAGTTATCCAGTTAGTGTGTCTGTGTATACGTCAATGTATATGTATATGTGCGTGTGTGTGTGTGTGCAGCTATTGTGCCAAACTCATTATTTGAAAAATCTATATTTCCCTAGAATTTCAATTATTATCAGCAATCTTGATACATATAAGGAAAGAGAGCTTTATCCTCAGTCTATTCTACATTTTTATATGTGGACATCTGATAATATCTTAGCAGGTTCTGTGGGGTCTCTCTCCTGAATATTTATTTATTTTCTTAGCTTTATTTTAATAACATAAACCATCATTGCTAAACAGTGAAACATTATGAATAAAGTGATATTCAATTATAGGAAAGCTGTCTCTCCATCCTAAAACAAGTCTTTCTCTCTCTTTCTCTTTTAAAAGCTCATTCAACAAATATGTGTTAAGGTGCTTTATCTTAAATTTGATCTAACCCAATTCAAATAATGGGAATGCAGTAAAATTACGGGAAAGGAACACATAAAACTAGGTTAGTTGTCCGGATTTATTTTCCTTTAGATATTCAATTTGCTTTAAAAGAATTGAATTCATTTGCCATGTTCTCTTTGGGAAGCATTGTGAGAAGTATAATTTAGAACTGCTCTCTCTCCTGTATGGTCTCTGCAAGACATAAAGGGGGCTCACAATGCATGTTTCTACTATAATGAGGGCTCTGTTCTGTTTTTCTCTATGTGAATTGCTCCTTCAGATAGAAAGTTAAAAACTATGAGTCAAAATGCTTCCAGGGCCTAAGCCACTCCCAGGAAGCAAATTGGGCATCTTTGGATGCTTAACTCTTTCAGATCCTAAGTGACATTTTTTTTAAGTTGCTAATCACTCAAGAAACTTAATTCTACTGTCAAAGTTGTCTAACTAGCTAATGAGGGGTAGTTAAGCTCAGGATTTCTTCAGTCTAATTTTTTCCACATTAAAATGGCTAATTCAAACTCTAGTGACAAAAATAAAAATTTTTGTCAGGTTTCTCTGTCTACTACTCTCAAGAGAGAAGTAGAACAGGGACTTGTTAAATAGTGACCACTACCCTCCAAAACAAAACAAAGAATCCCCATGAAAGCCTGAACATTAACCTACCATTCTGAGAGAATTTACTAAGGTTTCATTATAGAAGAGAAGGCAGACTGGGATGGCCAAGAAGGACATATGTTTCTGTGAGTATGTGGAGATTTTTTCATTGCCTACAAAAATGTATTCCAGGGGTAACATAGGACTAAACAATACAGTACTCAACTCTAAGAGGAATTTTTTTGAAGAACAGACTGGCCTTCACTAAAGAATTCGGAATTAAACTACTCTCAGTTTCTAAAATAAGCAGTGAAAAAAATGACTAGTGAAGCAGTAGTAAAAAGAGCAGTACTATCACTAAGGTTTGTAATCTTCCTAAAGAAATTAAACATTTCCAGGTCAAACTAATCCTCATCAGGAAAAGTAAGGTGGGAAATGCCAGAGATTTGGTAACCAGGGAGGGTGGGACGGAAGGGTGTTGGTGGGTAGGTTGCACAGAAAAGGGGCTGGGAATTAAGAGTAGGGGAAAAAGAAATTCTCCAAGAAACTAAATACAATTTTGAATGCAGGATAAATACTGAGTACCAGAAGCACAATAGATATTTATCAAGTTTCTATTTCATGCATCTGAGGAAATTGATTTTCAGATTTCTGAGCACATAGCTATCTGATCTTATACAGCATCACCTTCTTGTGCACTAATGACTAAGATAGATGTCCTCAACCCTGGCTGTTTTGATCTAGTCATTTCCTTGTTTTTGATCTGACACAGCAATGGTTTTGGGGGGTTCAATGCAAGAAAGACACTATATTGGGAGGAGTGTCATTGATTTATCCCCTCTGACAGACTTCCAGGGAGTAAATTATGAGGTTCCTTTTCATCCTTTTCGGGGACTTGTTCAGTTTCTTTAAACATTTTCCCAGTAAATTCAGGGAAGTGTATGTGTGCGCTTGTATTGCCTGTGTGTATGGATAAAGGCATCTAATCCAGACTGTCCAGCTTGGATTGTTGTAATGTATGCAGGGCAGGACAGCTGCAGAGAGCTGGTGATGTGACCCAATGCCTCCCTTAACCTGTAAACTGTGTACAATCGTGCCAGATCTAGCGGATTTTGCAAAGGTTTTGTCAATAAACAGAGACAAAAGCACAATTGACCCTTAAGAGGCAATGGATTCAGTCTTGCCAATGTTTACAGTTAGCATGTTATCAGAACAGAAAAGGCAAGAAGTTCTTCCAATAGAATCCATTTCTTCTGTGGTTCTTTGCTTAAATATTGCCCTGAAGAATCAAAACAGTCTTATTTTCCTGGCTAACATAGCTCGAGTACTAGATGTGAAATGAATGCTGCAAGTTCATTTCTTATAAATAGCTACTGTGTTTAGTATGCATAAAGTTTTAAAATGCTAGCCCTAGTGGTTCTTTTGTATAGTTTCCCCCCTTTTCCCCTACCAGATTTGAAAGAGAGGGTCACCGTGGCCTCAGTAGTATTTCTGCAATTTAATTTTAAATCACTATTAAGCCATTTTCACATGTGCTCTTTCCTTTGGAGAATAAATACTTTAGATTCCTCAAACTTTTAATAAGAAGAATGTTATAGAAGTCTAGCTTATAAAATGTAAAGCGTGAAATGAAGCTTTCTTCTTTCCTGAAATAGCCATTGAGAAATTCCAGAAGCATCTTTCTGAAAGAGAATATGCACTGCCTCTCTTCATAATATTCAGGGAAAACTCCTATGAATTAATGCAGTGATAAATACTGCAGATATAGCCTCTAGATATATAGTAGTGTGATGTTTCTAATTAAGATGAAGCAAGATTCTCAAACACAAAATTATTTTATATTAAGAGCTAGAATTAGAATAACTTGTATTAAAGGTTATACTAACTGTACCATCAACCCATTGCCCCTGTATATTTTCAGTAAAAGCTTACTGAATTTATTTTTTTAGAAAGTAATGAAATAAAAAAAAGAAAGTAATGAAATAAAAAAAAGAAAGTAATGAAATTATGGAGTGAATCTAGTTGAAATAACAGATTTGTTTTTAGTGTTGTAAGTCAGTGAGTAGAAGAATTTTTCATTCAATTTTGCTGTTGTTTAGAAGTTCATGGGAAATGAAAACAAATAAAAATTTAAAATAACTTTCGCGCTAACAGTTGGTTCTCATAAAATGCAATTCACTGGGAAATGAAACGATTTGTAACTTTTAGATTCATTGTTAAACTAGTAAAAGTTATCTTAAATTAAATCAATGAAGTATCCAACAAATATTTATTGAATATCTACTTTGTGTACCACAGAGTAGAAGGTGGTATTTAATGGAATTGATGTTGTATTTCTTCAAGTAAATCAAAATTTACTTCAGATTCCCCACTTGGCTCTAGTTTACTAGACAGAAGATAAAATACATTTTGAGTGGAGAACCTATTCTAATTTACTACAAAGATTGCCTTGATGAAGTAAATATTAAAATATCTGTACTTAAGATCTCTCTCTTTATTATTAACTTTGTATCAGTAAATTAAAACTGTATATACTCAGCTCTTTAGAGCTATAAGTGCAGGAAGGTTTCAGGAACTGTTCACAGTGGGTACATCAATCTCTTCAATGGCTTTCTGAGAGTCCTTTAGTCTTTAAAGAGCTGATATGATGCTTTTCTCACCTAGACCTAATTTTGAAACATTGTACAGGAATTTTTAAAAATTTATTATGTCTTTATATTATGTACTTTGTCTTAATGTATGGATTTAAAAAAAATAAAATAAGGGGCACTTGGATGGTTCAGTGGTTGGGCATCTGCTTTTGGCTCAGGTCGTGATCCCGGGGGTCCTGGGGGGTCCTGGGACGGAGTTCTATATCAGCTCCCCCCAGGGAGCCTGCTTCTCCCTCTGCCTATGTCTCTGCCTCTGTCTCTGTGCCTCTCATGAATAAATAAATAAAATCTTTAAAACTAAATAAAAAAATAAAGTAAAACAAAAATAACCTTGAAAATATTCATCAATTTTTTCCAATAAATTCCAGATAAAAACATCAGGTAGTCTTATAATTACTTTTTGAAAAAAAAAACATTTAAAGTATTAAGTTCGTTGTAAAGAAAATATTAATTTTCTCTATTTTTTTCTCCATCACCGTTCTTAATTAAAAGTTAGCGGGAAAAATATCAAAACTGACTGTCACATTGAATAGACCTAATTTTACATTTTAGGATAAATATTTACATAATAATAAGAATTTTTTTCTATACAATCTCTGATTTTACAAATAAAATATTTCCACCATAAGCTCATGAATTTATTTAAAGAAAAACAAAGGTAGCTTAAAGCATGTGAGATGTGTCATGGCACAACAAATGTGAGCTTTGAGATTGAAAGGAGCTGGATTTTAATCTCAACTTCCCCACTTTCTTGTTTCTCTGAGTTTGAATTTCCTAACTTTGTAGAGTTATTATGAAATTAAAATGAAATGATATTAAATGCAATGCTATATGTAAAGCATCTAAGAGGCAAACACAAAGTGCTTAATGAATGGCAGCTATTAAGAGGACATGGGGGTTCAATTGGGAGTCTGCTGGGAAGGGTTATTTGGATGCAATATTTACTAGGTGCATACTTTTAGACAAATCAGTTTAGCTTTCAGAACTTCCACGTGCTTTATTGTAAAACAGAATAATAATACTTGCAGAGTTTTGAAGATTATTAAGTAATAATAGCATATAAAGCACATCTTCTATGAATTTTACGTATAGTGTGACCTTAGTAATGATTTATCCACTCTACTTTAGATGGGTATTTGGCTAATCACAAAAAGTGCTGCTACAGACATTCTCATATACGCTTTTTTTTGGACATACATATGAATTTCTATTAAGTATATACTAGGAGTAGGATTTCTGGGTAATGGGGTGTGTGTAGCACAGTGATAGCCACGTAGTAAGGTGATCATTAAATGATAGATAGTAATATCGTTTGATAGTGGTTGTCAGATTTCCAGGGTTGACAAAAATGGGAAAAATACTTGTCAAAAAAAAACCCCTCTGCAAATACTTAGTAGAGGTAGGCAATGAAAATGTCATATTTATATGCAAGTAGCATTACAATCCTGAAGTTTACAATCAGGCAATCTAAGATAATAAAACACACATGAAAATAAATAAGTAGTCCACAATAGCCAAACTGTGGAAGGAGCCTCGGTGTCCACTGAAAGATGAATGGATAAAGAAGATGTGGTCTATGTATACAATGGAATATTACTCAGCCATTAGAAATGACAAATACCCACCATTTGCTTCAACATGGATGGAACTGGCGGGTATTATGCTGAGTAAAATAAGTCAATCGGAGAAGGACAAACATTATATGTTCTCATTCATTTGGGGACTATAAATAATAGTGAAAGGGAATAGAAGGGAAGGGAGAAGAAATGGGTAGAAAATATCAGAAAGGGAGACAGAACATGAAGACTCCTAACTCTGGGAAATGAACTAGGGGTGGTGGAAGGGGAGGCAGGCGGGGGGTGGGGGTGAATGGGTGATGGGCACTGAGGGGGGCACATGACGGGATGAGCACTGGGTGTTATTCTGTATGTTGGCAAATTGAACACCAATAAAAATAAATTTATTATTAATAAATAAATAAATAAATAAATAAATAAATAAATAAATAAGAAAAAAAAGAAAATAAGTAAGTAAATATTATAAGGTTCCAGTTCACCAGATTGGAACTCTCTTCTTTCTAATACTTCTGTGTCCCTCTTGTAGGACATGTGAGCTATAGAATATAGTGTGCCCTTCATAAATAGTGACAAGTATTATATTCAGGTATTTCCTGGTAAATGATATTTAAGTCAATCAGCTCTTTCAATACATAAACTTGAATGTCTAAAGCATTCTTCAGGAAAGTAGTCCTTTCTTGGTGTCTGTGTGATGCTAAAATCACACATACAAAAACAAAAATATTCAGGCAAATTGGCTGTTCAATATTCCATCCACAGATTCTATTGTTTTGCTGATTTACATTAAAAAAACAAAAACAGTTTAGTAAAACCAGTGTAGCATGTAGAGACAGCCTTATTCAGCATTCTGTGGTTTTTCTGGACAATGTGAAAACCTCCTTAATTTCAGGCTAAGTGCTATTCCATGGAATCATTTACACACTGACAAAAGTAGGACCAGGGCTCACAGAGTCGGAGGAAAGGTGGCTGGGATGCTTTGGTAAAGCTTAACTGCTTAATTCTGTAAGAATTGGTCTTCTAGAAAGAACTGAACCCTTCTTTGCCTGTCATCTTCAAGCTTAACCCTCTTTTTAAAAATTAGGAAGATGAGGCTCAGAGATGTAAACTACTGACCTGAACATTCCAGTAGGTGGTGGCATTGAGACTGGAGCCCAGGTGCGTTGACTTCCAAGCTTTTGCTTTTTCTATTAAATCAGACATAATTGTATATGATAGTGAAGTTTGGGCATATAGGTAATAACTCAATGTTAATAAAAGCAAGAACAGTTTTAATAGTAATACCTCACATCTTCTCAAACTTTATCCATGCCAGGCACTGGAGTGAGCAAGTAACACACATCACCCTTCATTTGCAGAACAACCCCACTAATTAGCATTACTGTTACTACTCTTTTCAAGATGAGCAAAAGGACTTTAAGGAACAAACCCAAGGTCACAGAATCAATAAAAAGCAGAGCTAAATTGATATCTAGTTCTGTCTGATTCCACTGAGGGACTCTTAGCCACATCCTAATGTATAATAATACTTGCAGTTAGATTATTAAAGTACCACTTAAGGCACCTTCCCTATCTCTATCTTCACTTACACTTGAAAATATGAACATCCCCTCCACCATATGGGTGAAAACATAGGTACTATCTATTATCACTGGTGAAAAATAAATGAGCTTCTGGCAATTTGGTTAGCATACCAATCATCACCAATCTTGAAAAAGATAGCTCTAAGGATGAATGTTATCTTTGCAGTAAAAAAGATAGCATTCACTTAAATAAAATAGAAGGTTCTTGCTCTATAATATCCCAATTCCATGACAGTCACCTGTCATTAACTCAGCGTGTAACTCTTTCATTCAGGCTGAATAATGTTCTGGAAAAGGCCGCCAGACTACTTAAACATTCATACCTATATTGGGTAGGAATTCATTTTTTCAACCACTGAGCACTCATTCCTTATGGACAGAAAGAGTAAGATATGAATGAAATATATATTGAGGAAGGAACTATTTCCCCAGGACAGTTCAAAATAGGTGGAAAGCACCATAGTGCAATTTCCTTGCAATTGCATAGTTCCTTTGCTTATTAAATTTTGAAGAGGTTATCAATTTGGAATATAACCTAAAGAGTTTATGTTTCATAATTTTACTTTATTGCTGAAATATTTATGCAAATATTCAGTGTAGGAAGATGCTGCCAGATGGAAATGCAATAGTTGTGGAATTCTTCCTGGCATTTCCGACAGAATATATAATACCGAATCGCTTTATGCTAATGTTTTGCAATGGAATACATATTTTATAGCTACTTTGAAATGCAAATTTAAAAGATCTGAACACTTTAGAAATCATGCCAATGCAAAGTAAACTAATATAAAAAGTAGGAGCTAGATAGATAAATTACAGCAGTGTCATATCAACTACATTTTGGTAAAAGTAATGAGCCATGTCTTTATAGCCTTTGTGTAAATACACTTTAATATTTAGAAGTAAAACTGTGTTTTGGCAAGATTAATGTTAACTAACCTCAAGATATATGTGACATCTGTCAAATATCTGACTTTTAATCTAAAAGGTATACTTAAAGACACTTAACTTTCCTACTCCCTCTTCTTACACTATTTTCATCATTGATAAATTCTATGATGGAGGGTATGTGGTATCTTTGCTGCATCCAAAAGTCAATGGAAAATTTAAGGGATATGTCACAAGTGAATATGAGTTATAAGAGGATTAAATTTTTATTTTATTGAAAATCTTTAAATCTGAAACTTGTTGTTTCTATTACTTGTCAATCAATTTTATCTCACTATGTTATAATACTTTGTAAGAATCAATGCAATATCCTAACTCTGTCCTTTCTTAAAATTGTGGTCAGAAGCTCAGTGTTTAAATACCAAAACATTCTTTAAAATACACTAGAAAGCACTATCTTCTCATTGACTCCATTAAACAATTTTCTCTTTTCAAATTGGGATATACTTCATCACAGGGTTTTAAAATAAAATGACATCTTGTTTTGAAAGTTATGGTTGTTTCTGACAATGTCTTCAATTTATATTCTCATTTTTAGAGCTATTTTGAACATGACTCAGGAACTGAATCTGGGCAAGAAAAAGGAAACTATGAGTGATTCATGAATGATTAAAATTATAAACCATTATGATAACTATTTAGGTTCATTTAAAATCCCAAAATACCTGAACCATTTTCTCTTTTGCTTCATTCCTCCTTAGTCTCACAGAGGATATTAAACAACAACAACATCATCAATGCCATTGGATTTTTTTCTTTGCACAGTAGAATATTCAAATCCAAGAAAAACAGTGTTGTTGAATTCACTATTAATAAAACATATTATGCTATTTGACCATTACCAATTGTCTTAATTGTCATTATTCCATTCATTCTTTACAATTATTATAGGAGACGAGTATTATTACTTACTTTCACAGTCAAGGAAAAAGATTCAGAGAGGTTAATTGGCTCACCCAAGTCACACATTCAGGGAATGCTACTGCTGGTTTCTTCTGATACTTAAACTTTGATAGTTTAGTCTTGGCTTAAGTACATGCTGTAATTGTGAATTAGAATGCTTCAGTGATACTTTCACTCTGCCACTTTAACCAGGGAAAAATTCTTTCTAACAACTACTATTCTCTGGTCCACCTTATTTTCTCTCAGGGTAATCTATCATATAGAACTATATGTATAGTTCTTTACTCTATAACTACTTTATAGTTCTTTAGTCTAATATATAGTATACTAAAGACAGTACTATCATATAGTAATATATATACTTACTGTAGTCTATAGATGCAGAACATGTGAAATATTTGTATTTGTGGAAGATAGAGCATGTGAAGAATTCAGATTTGGTTATGAAGCCAGTGAGCTATGAAGTTTTAGAGAGAAATAATTAGAGTATTATTCATCCCATCCTCCTTTACCAGAAATCCTGTGAGTGAACTGCTGTCCAGCAGTATTTCTAGGCCCTGAAGCCTGGCACTCAAATGTGATCCTGCATTTGCAAACTTAAATATGATATTGCAGGGGTTGTGTTTATTAACAAAAGCACTAGTACATGCATTAAAGTTTTATACAAAAAACTTATTCCATTAGAATTTCTAGGTGAATATCTGTATGACACACTCACTAATGCCAATGACCATGCCCCTACAAACCTACTTGCCTCATTTATAGGCAGCCCCGATGGCCCAGTGGTTTGGTGCTGCCTTCAGCCCAGGGTATGATCCTGGAGACCTGGGATGGAGTCCCAAGTCAGGCTCCTGCATGGAGTCTGCTTCTCCCTCTGCCTGCGTCTCTGCCTCTCTCTCTCTCTCTCTCTCTCTCTCTCTCTCTCTCTGTGTGTGTGTGTCTGTCATGAATAAATAAATTAAAAAAATCTTTTTTAAAAAAAAACAACTTTAGAAAGGGGTGCTATGGGTGGTTATTTTTTATAATAAAATTGCTATTCTCTACAATGCACAAACCCAAGCTAATCAAAAATGAATCATGTGGCTCCCAACACATTTGAGGTAAATTAGGAATCACCATCTGGCAGAGAGCTTCTCTTCTTAAAATTGCTCTCTCCTTTTTTAATTAAAATGTGCTTTAATTAAAAATAGACATGTCAAGAAGCACTGTATATCAATTACATGACTGACAATATGCTTTCATTTTTTTTCTAAAACATATGAACCAGAAATGGGATGTCATGGTTTCTCTCAAGAGAAACTATAAAATATAGGAAGAAAGAGAGAGAGAGAGAGACAGAGAGACAGAGAAAGTTGCTACTAGAAGCCATTTCAGTTTTATCAAAATCTAACCAAATCTTTTTTTGAATGTTTTATTGACTAAAGAAAATACTGAAAGGGTGTTTATCCTTCAATTTTTGATGCAACTAATAGTGTTTTTCATAAACGCCGTATCATCAATAGTTTTGGAAAATTTCTCAAATTTTCTTAGCCAGCTTCTTCTTATGTGACCTGGGATGTTTCAAGAACTATCCTCATTGCCTAGGCTCCCCTTTTAGCCCTTTCCTGTCCATGCTCCTTTTCTAATTGGCTCAAAGTAATAGAAGATTTCCTTGTGTAGCCAGAAGTACAAAGGGTGAGGGTGACAGATGTGAGTCCAGAAAGAAGCAACAGGAAGAGAGAACAAGAGGCCACAGCAAGGATCAATGGTACCACCTACAAACATACACACACAGCCCTGTTGTCATTTCTTTTTAGGCTCCTCTTAGCTGTGACAGTTTTTCAGACCTTCATTATTTTTGATGATCTTGACAGTTTTGAGAAGTACTGGTCAAGTATTTTGTTAAATGTCTCTCTATTGGAACATTACTGATGTTTATCTGTGGTTGCATCTTTTGGGAGGAATACCACAGACATAAAGTGCTACTTCAGCATATCATATCAAAAGTACATACTATCAGGCAGCCCGGGTGGCTCAGCGGTTTAGCACCACTTTCAGCCCACGGCCTGATCCTGGAGACCTGGGATCGAGTTCCATGTTGGGCTTCCCTGCATGGAGCCTGCTTATCCCAATGCCTGTGTCTCTGCCTCTCTCTCTCTCTCTCTCTCTCTCTCTCTCTCTCTCTCTCTCTGTCTCTCATGGATAAATAAATAAAATCTTTAAAAAAAGTACACACTCTCAACAAGACTTATTACTGTTTATGTTGATTTTGACCACCTGGTTGAGGTATTATTTATCACAAGCAATATGTGATAGATTGAAATTGCTTTAGAAATACTCTTCGGAAATGGATTGTGGCAGCTGTGATGGGGAGGGAGTTATGGTCAGAAAGAAGGGCAAGAAACAGACTAACACACAGGGGAACACATGGAGAAAACAAATCCCCATAGCAGTTAGCTTGGAAAGTGAGAGGGGCTGAATTTCATGAGATCTTGCAACCCATGGGGCTTAAAGCCTGGAGTTCTCGAGGTCAGCAGGCTTGGTTCAGGGAGAGCCCAAAGACATTGGGGCTACTCTTGGAGAGAAGACAGGGTAAACAGCCACGGACATACAGTATGGAAACAGTGACCTAAAGAGCACCTGGGGATCACAATGGGGAAGTTATTTGCTCATCTCAGAGCATGTCCCAAAAAGGCGGCATTCACAGAGAGACCCCTCCGGGAACAAAGGGAATGGCAGGTGCCATTTTGCTCCCCCAAACCTTCAGGATAAACATAGAGCCACCTGCTGGAACTAGCACAGTGCTGACACTCACAACCTAACTTCCTTACACCAAGCCCTGACCTCCCCCCCGCCCCCCACCTGCCCTCCTGTGGAACCACCCTTCCCAGTTGTGCTTGCCTCAGTCCCAGCACAGGGTCCTCTCTTCCAGAAGACTGGCCCAAATCCCTGGCTTCAATGTGTTTCCCAACACGGAAATCTTGCAGGGCCTCAGTTCTGGCAGTAGTGGTTACAGGTTTCATTTTAAGCAGAAAAGAGCACATGTAGTTAAAACTCTTCACATTTAGGCCAGGAACCAGACACTGCCAACAGGCAATAGGAATCAGCAGGCAACTAGTGTGAAGGATAAAGCAGCCAAGACACAACAGCAGAGCATACACAGCATACTTTGGAGATACTCTTTGAAATGCCAGGCCCTAGAGAACAGAGGATACTACATTACAGTGCACTATAAGACCTCTTCTTCATGAGATCATTACCATCAAGAACAGGAGAAGTAGCTGACTTTCGTTACCACCCACAAACATGGATAGAGACTTAGAAAAAAAGGAGAAGACAGAGGAATTTATCCCAAATGAAAGAATAAGACAATGTCATGGCCAGAGATCTAAGTGAAACAGATATGAGTAACATGCCTGATAGAGAATTTAAAGCAGTGATCATAAGGATACTCCTTGGACTTGATTAAAGAGTGGAAGACATGAGTGAGACCCTTAACACAGAGATAAAGAATAACATAGCAGAGATAAAGGGCTCAATATATGAAATGAGAAACATGCTTGATAGAATGAACAGCAAGTTGGAAGAAGCAGAGGAATGAATTAATGACCTAGAAGATAGAGTAATGGAAAGTAACCAAGCTGACCAAGAGAGATAAAAGAATTATATAAAACAAGAATAAATTTAAGGAACTCAGTGACTCTATCAAATGTAATAACATTCTCATTATAAAAGTCCCAGAATAAGAGAGGTAAAAGGAGACTGAAAGTTTATTTGAAGAGATAATAGCTAACAACTTCCTTAACCTAAGGAAGAAAACAGATATTTAGATCCAAGAGGCATAGAAAATCCTGAACAAAATCAGCAAAAGCAGATCCACACCAAGATATAATTAAAATGGCAAAATATAGTGATAAAGAGGGGCACATAAGCAGTTCAGTCAGTTAAGCATCTGCTTTCGGCTCAAGTCTTGCTCTGAGAGTCCTGGGATTGAGCCCCACATTGAGCCCTACTCAGTGAGGAGCTTGCCTCTCCCTCTCCCTCTGCTGCTCCCCCTGCATGTATGGTCTGTCTGTCTGTCACTCTCTCTCAAACAAACAAACAAACAAACAAGTAAATAAATAAATAAAATCTTTTAAAAAATATAGTGATAAAGAAAAACATTTTAAAGCAGAAAAACAAAAGAAGAAAATTACATACAAGAGAAACTCCATAAGGCTATCAGGGGATTTTTCAGCAGAAACACTCCAAGCCAGAAGGCAGTGGTATGATATATTCAAAATGCTGGATGGGAAAAATCTGCAGCCAAGCATACTCAGTCTGGGAAGGTTATAATTCAGAATAGAAGGAGAGAAAGAGCTTCTCCTACAAACAAACAAAACACTCAAGGAATTCCTGACCACTAAATCATCCCTGTAAGAAACGTTAAAGAGGACTGTGAGTAGAAAGGAAAAGCCACAAGTGACAGTATGAGGGTAGGAAACTCAAAAGCAGTAAGAATAAATATTTTTGTAAAATATCAGGCAAGGAACTCACAAAATTAAAGGATGTAAGACACTATGCATCTAAAATGTAGGAAAGACATCAATGGACAGATCAAACAAAAAATCAACAAGGAAACAGTGACTTTGAATAACACACTGGAACAGATGGATTTAACAGATATATTCAGAACATTCCATCCTAAAACAGTAGAATACACATTCTTTTCAAGTGCACATGGGACATTCTCCAGAATAGGTCACATATTAGCCCATAAAACAAGCCTCAACAAATTAAAAAAGATCCAAGTCATACCATGGATTTTTTTTTTACCACAATGCTATGAAAGTAGAAGTCAACCACAAGAACAAAAAAACGGTCAAGACCACAAATACATGGAAATTAAATAATCTGCTGCTAAACAATGTATGGGTCAACAAGAAATCAAAGAAGAAATGAAAAAGTTCATGGAAACAAATGAAAACACAATGTTTAAAAATCTTTGGGATGCAGCAAAAGTAGTTTTAAAAGGTAAATTTATAGCAATACAGGCCTACCTCAAGAAGCAAGAAAAATCTCAAAAAAAAACCCCTAAATTTACACCTAAAGGAGCAATAAGAACAACAAACAAAACCCAATATCAGCAGAAGGAAGGAAGTAATAAAGATCAGAACAGAAATAAATGATATAGAAACTAAAAACAAACAAGCAAACAGAAACAATAGAACAGATAGAGGCAACCAGGAACTGATTCTTTGAAAAGAATCAGTAAAATTGATAATTCTCCAGTCAGACTTATTAAGAAAAAAGAAGGTCTTAAATAAGTAAAATTACAAATAGGAAGGGATAAATACCAACAAATACCATGGAAATACAATAAGAGAATATTATGATAGACTATATGCCGGCAAATTGAACAACCTAGAAGAAATGGACAAATTCCTAGAAACATATAACTATTAAAACTGAAACAGGAAGAAATAGAACATTTGAACAGATCAATTACCAGCCAAAAAATTGAATCAATAATAAAAAAACTCCCCATCCCTACAAAAAAAAAGTCCAGAACCAGATGGCCTCATAGACAAATTCTACCAAACACTTAAAGAAGAATTAATATCTATTCTTCTCAAACTATTCCCCCAAAAAAAGAAAAGGAAGGAAAACTTCCAAATTCATTCTATGAGGTATCATTACTTTGATACAAAACCAGATAAATACACCACAAAAAAAGAGGACTATAGGTCAATATAGCTGATGAACATACAAGCAAAAATCCTCAATAAAATATTAACAAATGGAATCCAACAATACATTTAAAAAATCATTCACCATTATCAAGTAGGATTTATTCCTGGGATGCAAGGGTAGTTTAATATTTGTAAATCAATTAACATGATACATCATATCAATAAGATAAAGGATAAGAATCATACGATCATTTCAATAGATGCAGAAAAAGCATTTGACAAGGCACAACATCCATTGATTATAAAAATCCTCAACAAAGTTGATTTAGAGGGAACATACCTCAACATAAAAAAGCCATATATGAAAACCCCAGGGCTAGTATTATCCTTAATGGGAAAAACTGAAAACTTTTTCCCTAAGGTCAGCGACAAGACAAGGATATCCACTCTCACCACTTTTATTCATCATAATACTGGAAGCCCTAGCCACAGCAATCAGACAGAAAAAGAAATAAAAAGGAATTGGAATATTACTCAGCCATTAGAAACGACAAATACCCACCATTTGCTTCAACGTGGATGGAACTGGAGGGTATTATTCTGAGTGAAATAAATCAATTGGAGAAGGACAAACATTATATGGTCTCATTCATTTGGGGAATATAAAAAATAGTGAAAGGGAATAAAGGGGAAAGGAGAAAAAATAAGTGGGAAATATCAGAAAGGGAGACAGAACATGAAAGACTCCTAACTCTGGGAAATGAACTAGGGGTGGGGGAAAGGGAGTTGGTTGGGGGGGTGGGGGTGACTGGGTGGCGGGCACTGAGGTGGGCACTTGACAGCATGAGCACTGGGTGTTATTCTGTATGTTGACAAATTGAACACCAATAAAAATAAATTTATTTAGAAAAAAGGAATTGGAATCAGTAAGAAAGAAGTAAAACTTTTACTATTTGCAGATGACATGATACCATATATAGAAAATCCAAAAGAGCCCACCAAAAACTACTAGAAGTGATCAACAAATTCAGTAAAGTTGTAGGATACCAAATCAATGTACTGAAATATGTTGCATTTCTATACACAGCAGAAGGAAAAATGAAGCAGCAGAAGGAAAAATAAAAGAATTGATACCATTTACAAATTTTGTACCAGAAATAATATGATACCTCGGAATAAAACTAACCAAAGAGGTTAAAGACCCGTGCTCTGAGAATTATAAAATTCCGATGAATGAAATTGAATGTGGCATAAAAAAAATGAGAAGACATTTCATAGCCATGGATTGGAAGAACAGATACTGTTAAAATGTATATATTACCCAAAGCAATCTACACATTTAATGCAATCTCTATCAAAATACCAGGACCAGTTTTAACAGAACTAGAACAAACAATTCTAAAATTTTTATAGATCACAGAAGACCTGAATAACCAAAATATTCTTGAAAAAGAAAAGAACAAATCTAGAGCCATCACAATTCTGGACTTCACGTTAAATCAGAAAGCTGTAGAAATGAAAACAATATGGTACCGACACAAAAATGAACACATAAATCGATAGAACAGAACAGAAAACCCAGAAATGAATGTACAACTCCATGGTCAATTAATCTTCCACAAAGTAGGAAAGAATATCCAATGGAAAAAATATAGTCTCTTCAACAATGGTGTTGGGAAAACTGGAAAGCAACATGTAAAAGAATATGACTGGATCACTTTCTTACATTGTATACAAAAATAAATTCAAAATGGATTAAAGACCTAAATGTGAGACCCCACATCATAAAAAGCCTAGAAGAGTACAGGTAGTAACTTCTGTGACATTGGCCTTAGCAACATTTTTCTATATAGGTCCTCTGAGGCAAGGGAAACCAAAGCAAAAATAAACTATTGGGATCACATCAAATACGAAGCTTCTGAACAGCAAATCAAGAAAACTGAAAGGTAACCTATGGAGTGGGAGAAGATGCCTGCAAATGACATAGTCAATAAAGGTTTAGTGTCCAAAATATATGAAGAACTTGTACAATTCAACACCCAAAAAAACAGTCCAATTAAAAATAAGCACAAGACAAGAACAGACATTTCTCCAAAGAACACATACAGCTGACAGACACACGAAAAGATGCTCAACATCACTCATCACCAGGAAAATACAAATCAAAACCACAATGAGATCTCACCTTGCCCCGGTTAGAATGGCTAAAATCAAAAACATAAGAAACAACCAGGGTTGGAGAGGATGTGGAGAAAACGGAACCCTCATGTAGTTGGTGCAGCCACTCTGGAAAACAGTATGGAGGTTCCTCAAAAATTAAAAATGGAACTGCCATAGGATCAAGTAATTGCACAACCAGATTGCACTACCAGATACTTATTCAAAAATAGGGAAAGGCTAATTTGAAAGGATGCATGTTTATTGCATGCATTATTTTTGTTTGCAGCATTATTTACATGTTTATTGCAGCATTATTTACAATAACCAAACTGTGGAAGCAGCCTAAGTGGAGAACAGTATAGAGGTTCCTCAAAAACCTAAAAATAAGAGACAACTCTATATTGAGTTTGATATGGCACCTGATAGGCCTTCAGCCTTGCCCCAGGACCGCTGCTGGCAAATCCTGCCCTGTCTTTTTAAAAAATTAATTAATTAAGTTCAAGTATAATTAACATAGAGTCTTCTATTAGTTTCAGGTACAACATAATGATTCAACAATTCTATACATTGCTCAGTACTCTTAAACCTCTTCACCTATTTCACCCATCCACTGTTCACCTCCCTTCTGGCTACCAGTTTTTTCTCTATGGTTGTGTCTGGTTTTTGGTTTCTCTCTCCCTTTTTTTGTTCATTTGTTTTGTTTCTTAGATTCCACTTATGAGTAAAATCATAATGTATTTGTCTTTCTCTAATTGACTTATTTCACTTAGCCTAATACTCTTAAGCTCTATCTAATTGTTGCAAATGGCAAGATTTCATTCATTTTTATGACTGAGCACTATTCCAGTGTGTGTGTGTGTGTGTGTGTGTGTGTGTGTGTGTCACATCTTCTTTATCTATTCATTTATGGATGGACACTTAAGTTGCTTCCATATTTTGACTATTGTAAATAATGCTGCAATATAAATAGGGGTGCATATATCTTTTTTTTGCATATATCTTTTTGAATTAGTGTTTTCATTTCTTTTGGGTAAATACCCAGTAGTGGGATTACTGGGTTATATGGTATTGCTATTTTTAGTTTTTTTGAGGAACCTCTATACTGTTCTCCACTTATACTGCAAGTGATTGCACAAATTTGCATCCCCACAACAGTGTATGAGAGTCCTCTTTTTACCACATCTTTGCCAATTCTTGTTGTTTCTTGTGTCTTGATTTTAGCCATTCTGACAGGTATGAGATGATATGGTAATTTTGATTTGTCTTTTTTATTTTTTATAGCTGAGTTTATCTTTTTATTTTATTTATTTTTATTTTTATTTTTTAAAGATTTTATAAACACACACACACACAGAGGCAGAGACACAGGGAGAGAGAAGCAGGCTCCATGCAGGGAGCCCGACATGGGACTCGATCCCGGGACTCCAGGACCACGCCCTGGGCAGAAGGCAGGTGCCAAACCTCTGAGCCATCCAGGGATCCCTGAATTTATCTTTTTAATTAGATGCAGCATTTTTTTTTTTAGTATACACTTCTATGAGTTTTAACACATTAATAGATTCAGGTAACCATCACCACAGTGGGGATACAGAAGAGTCCTATCCCCCCCAAATTCTCTTATGCTGCCTCTGTGTACTTTTCCACAATCTCTAACCCCTGGTAACCACTGATCCATTCTTCATCCCTATGTCTTCTCTGCAATGTCATAGATACGGAATTATTCAATATGTAACCCTTTGAAACTGGCTTCTTAGTATAATGTTTCAGGAATCATTCATGTTGTTGTGTGTATCAATAGTATGTTCCCTTACATTGTTTAGTGGTATTCCATGGTATGGATGTATCTCCATTTGTTATTCATTCTCTCTCTTAAGGATGTTTGAATTGCTATTATGTATAATGATGCTATAAATATTTGTGTATAGGTGTTTGTTTGTTTTTTGTTAATGTAAGCTTTCCTTTGGGTAAATGACTGAAGGTGGAATTGCTGAGCCAAATAGTATATGCTCAGGTTTATAAGAACCTGCCAAAACATTTTCCAGAGTGGCTGCCTCATTTTGCATTTCACCAACACTGTATGAGAGATCCAGCTTCTCCACATTATTGTGAGCGCTTGGCATAGTCAGTCTTCTTTAGTTTAGCCATACTTAATAGCTTCTCTTTCTTCTAATTATCAGGTTTCTAGTCTCTATACCATCAGGGACCAACAGTGGCAGTCCAAATTGTCTGTCAAGAAACCTTGGGACACATTCTCTAATTTAAATTATTGGCCTCCTCACACCAGTGAGAATAGGGAAAATTAACAAGGCAGGAAACCACAAATGTTGGAGAGGATACGGAGAAAAGGGAACCCCTTGCACTGTTGGTGGGAATGTGAACTGGTGCAGCCACTCTGGAAAACTGTGTGGAGGTTCCTCAAAGAGTTAAAAATAGACCTGCCCTATGACCCAGCAATTGCACTGCTGGGGATTTACCCCAAAGATACGGATGCAATGAAATGCCGGGACACCTGCACCCCGATGTTTCTAGCAGCAATGTCCACAATAGTCAAACTGTGGAAGGAGCCTCGGTGTCCATCGAAAGATGAATGGATAAAGAAGCTGTGGTCTATGTATAAAATGGAATATTCCTCAGCCATTAGAAACGACAAATACCCACCATTTGCTTCAACGTGGATGGACCTGGAGGGTATTATGCTGAGTGAAATGAGTCAATTGGAGAAGGACCAACATTATATGTTCTCATTCATTTGGGGACTATAAATAATAGTGAAGGGGAATAGAAGGGAAGGGAGAAGAAATGGGTAGGAAATATCAGAAAGGGAGACAGAACATAAAGACTCCTAACTCTGGGAAACGAACTAGGGGTGGTGGAAGGGGAGGCGGGCGGGGGGTGGGGGTGAATGGGTGACGGGCACTGAGGGGGGCACTTGACGGGATGAGCACTGGGTGTTATTCTGTATGTTGGCAAATTGAACACCAATAAAAAATAAATTTATTATTAAAAAATAAATAAAAAAATAAACATTAAAAAAATAAAATAAAATATTGGCCTCTTTTTTTAAAGATTTTATTTATTCATAAGAGAGACAGAGAGAGGCAGAGATATAGGCAGAGGGAGAAGCAGTCTCCCTGCAGGGAGCCCAACATAGGACTCAGTCCCAGGATCCTGGGATCATGATATTTTATTTTTTATTTTTTTGGATCATGATCTTTATAGATCATCTTCACTTGCCTCTCCCCTGGACCATTGCAAAAACTGGTAAGACAGTCTCACCCACAACTTCTTTATATACTTCACATGATCAGAAGGCCAATTTAGAATGAGCAGATATTATCAAGCAATATTTCCATGTGATGAAGTTGATTCTTCAATTACACTTGTGGCTTTACAAGTTTATGGCATATGTAATACTGGTTTTTTTCCTCCACAGAACATGATCTTCAGCAATGTATTTGAGTAAGCTACTGAGTGGGTGTTTCAAAACTGGTGGATATGTCTTTATGTTTTATGCTTTCTTTTATATTGACTATCTTTTTTAGCTCACTCGAAGGATTTCATTCATTCTGGAAATTTAGCATTAAGCATTTGGGCCATTAAGTCCTCCATATCAGGACAAAAGACCTGTTAATCACTTCTTAAATTTCAATGTTTACTTGAGAAATCTCATGAATATTAGTACTTTCCGTACTTTCCAACTTAATATATATTTTTTACAGACAGAGTGGAAGGAAAAGGGATCCTATCACATGTTGATAATATCAGACTAATATAAAAAAATCAACTTAAAGGTTGAATTCAGATCAATACCTTTAAAGCAGGTATTGAAAAAAAAAACAAAAAACAAAAAACAAAAAACAAAAAACAAAGCAGGCATTGTAAGGTCTATATGTACAAGAATAGTTTTTAGTACCTTCTATGAATCATTCATGTCTGCTATGTTCTTTCAGGACTGAATTGTGAGTACTTGATAAATCACATGAAATTTAATTTCAGTCTCATAGAAAACTCAGTGGAGTGTATGTGTGTGAAAAAAGAGAGGGTAGTTGCTAATAGCTGGACATTGACTAATACCAGCATTAGAGTGGAATAGATTTTTGTTCAGCAATTGTCTTTTCTTATAATAATATTAATGGTAATTACAGCAAACATGTATTGATTGTTTACTATATTCCATGTACTACATTAAGTGTCTTATATTCAGCTTTTCATTTAGTTTCTCCCACAGATTCTCACACAATTCTTGAATCTTTGGCTCCAGGAAGCCAACTGACCCAGAGCTTAAATGGATGTAAAGAAAACATACTTTTGCAACTTTGGAATTATAGATAATTTAATACCTTTTAAAATAAGCGAGTTTGTATTTTCAGTTCCACAATATAAAGGCAAAACCAAAAAACAAACAACAAAAAACTCAGGTGAGGATGACCTAATGTCATCTTGGAAAATTCTTTCCTTATAATTTTTCAAGGTACATGCTTTATTTTAAAAGTAACAATCTTTCAGTACTACCTCCTCTTCTGTTGATTATTTATTTCTAAATCCAATAAGCGCTCTGTATTTCCAGCATACAGAAACTGATGCTGACTGTCAAGCATGGACTGTGGTGCATAAGTAGCTCTTGCAAGAGACTAGGATCCATAAACAGAGCAGTAAAAACCCAGAAACATATCCATTTAACTGCTTTGTAATTGATGGATAATCATTTCACTTCCACAATCAGTGATGTATGAAAATTTACTGCTTATATTTCCAAATCCCCTCACTCTGCCCAACCCCCAGGCCCTCACATATATCCTCTTGACTGTCAAACTGACTGATGCTTATTTAAATTCCACAAGCTCAGAAGCATCACAATTTAACCATGGATATTCATTTCCATGATCTAACCTCCATATATAAAATCAAAGTTCCCCTACAAAGTCACAGGCTACTCTCAATGAGCTCTACACCAAACCCCACAGGATTTGTATTCCTGGTAGTTGAATATTTCATTTCTAGAAGAAGCTAACTGTAAATACATTTATTTCCAGAAAAAAATTTAAAATTCAGCATTTTTTCTGAAATTCATAAAGTGTGAAATAGAGAAAATGTTTAGTGCTTTGCAATGGTAAAAATTAGCATGATTTAATGGAAAGAGTATGGGCCTTGGAGGCAGATTTGGATTCAAATCCTGATTTGATCATTTATTAGCCCTGTGATCTTGAGCAAGGTATTTAATCTACTGACTTCAAAATCTTTATCCGTGAAGCAAAGATAACAATCAATCTCATAGGACACCTTTGAGGAATAAGGAAGATATTTTTGGCAAAATAATTAATTCAACAAATATTTATTGAGCACCTATTATGAGCAGGTACTGTGCTAGGTACTAGAGATTGAGACTAAGAGAGAAACTGACATTGGGGCACTTGGAGCTAAGTTGAAAAGATGGACAAATACGTAGTCATAACATTAGTGTTAAGGGATGTGAGCAAGTACAGCCACTGCCAGGTGAGGAATCAGAATAAGGCGTCCTTAGGAACAAATACCTCACAGATGAACCAGGAGTGAGCACACAAGGCCTATTCAAAGATGCTAAAGCTGCAGTAGCTCAGTGAGGCCTGAGTGCATAGTGAGGTGAAGTGACATGGAATGAGAATGGCGATATCATGAACAGCCTCACAAGGAGTATGACAGAATTTAAACTCCACCCTGGTCAATTAATTAAGGGTTGTAGGCTGAGAAAAGACATGGTCAGATAGATGTATGTTTTGGAACTCATTCTGAATAACTTGTTTCTGAACTCTCACATTTGGAAGGAGGAAGGCTGGTAGATGAGTATGACCAGTAGAGAGACTGGTTAGAAGGCTAATATAGGAAATGTGGGAAAAATAATGAGAGTCTAACAAGTGTTGAGAGGGGAAAAAGGATAGTTAGGATCTACTGAGGTAAAATTGATAAGATTCAGTCCCTGAGAAGGAGACTGGGCTCAGTTCCTGTCTGGATCATGGAGTAAATTATAGCATATTTCTAGGGTGTGGAGGAAAAACAAATTTGCAGAACCAGGTTTGGATGCTTGATAGATCTGTATGACATTTCCATGGATAATGGCAGCCCTAGATACTGCAATACACTGACCATAATCTCTTGTGCATGAACCTGTGACTTACGACCTGAGAGTTTCCTCTCTTCCATATGCATGGACATCCAAACCAACATGATGGGGAGTTAGTCTCTGAAGCTGCCTTCTGGCCATGACAGAGGCAGTTGAGGGATACATACTCCACTCCATTCCCTCTTCCCTCTCAGGAAGGATAAATCTAAGACATCTTCTATACTGTCTCCCAGAGTGCCCCATCAGGACTGAAGTCCAGTTGCACCCAAGTAGTATTCGGCTTCATGATGAACCCTCGATTCCTTTATTATTTCCTTACTGCCCTGCCATAGCTTTCTGAGATATCCTCCCAAATTAACTACTTGTATTTGAATTCCTTCTCAGGATCTATTTATAATGGGAGCTCCTATCTAAGCCATGCCTAGTAGGCACTGAGGTGTATGGATTGTATAGTGAAAGAGATGTCTGGGTAGGAGATATAAATTTTGAAGTGATAAGCCTATGTAAAATTGTTAAGGCCAGAAGAAGAAATGAACTCATTTTGAGGAAGGGAGAAGAGGTGAGATATTGGGACAATAAACAAACAAACAAACTCAAGCATATGAAAACCAGAGAGAATTAATAAGTACCTGTTTATTCTCAAATAATGATCTGTGGCAGAGAAGTTCTCAAAGTTGCTAGAAATACTGGACTAATTATTTTATAGTTATGTAATCAATTTAATTTATAGTTCTTCTGCTGTACCTTGAAAATTGAGTATTTACTGGTTCTTTATGAGCTGTAACATTTTATGACCTGTCAGGTCATTGATTGATATGGTGCACTGAAAAATAATCATATAAAATTACCTTAAAATACGTGCCAGTATCTGTCATTTTGACAGTAGAATTGCAATACTATAAATCTACACAGATTAAAAATTTTAAGTGGAATGTTCTAAGTTGAATATTATTACAGTACCTTAACTACACCAGTAGAAAAAAAAACAAACAAATTACTAATTTTACTTGAAGAAAATTTAGTTCTGAAATTCTAGGACTACAACAGGTCTCATGTTTTTGGACACTAGAGTAATCTGCCATTCTTACTACATTTCTCATGACAATTTATAGACTAGTTTACAATCTTATGGGATACCATTTCTCCAATTACAAATCTAAATAATGCAAAGAAATAGAAAAAGGCATTCTTGACCTATGTATACTTTGATAACTACCCTCCAAATTAGGAGAAAATTGTCTAAAATTGTGATCATCTTTCAACAATCTTAAAGAAAAGACAATGAGCTGGTTTTATCTTTCCATGTCCCACAATAGTCCTGCTATAGGCCAGTGATTCCTGGTCTGGTCACCTCTCAATTCCCCAGGTATTTTGAAAGATTTTATTCAACAAATGGCACATATTGACAATTAATTTTCCAATGTCTTGTTAATCAGAGGTAACCAAATCTATTCAATGAATCCACTGAGAACTTTCAGTCATTAGGACATAACCACAGCCATCACCCCTGATTTGATGGAACTCTAGCCAAAGAGTTTTTTAAAAAAAATTATTAAGGGTCCTTGTGCTCTCACTTTTTCTTCCACTGGCATGTGGGGTTGAAGGTCTTCAAGTGGGAAACACTGCTATAGATTTACAAGCAGGACTAGAGTCTAATGTACTATCTAAATGCAATTTTCAACTGTTAAGAGAAAACAGGAAATGCTGGAAAGAAAAAAATGGAAGAGAGATGATGGCCATAAAAAGAAGATTTGTTATAAAATTGGAATAGAGAAAGTTTTCATATAAGTAAATAGGAAATCCAATTAGCTCCACAGTGTTCTACAACCTAGACTTGCACCCCTCACACAGAATCCATCATGCCCTTCCTTCATACAACCTTCCAGTGGAGAGCCACCATGACAGTCTCTAGGTAAGGAGCTTAGTAAGTGTTTTGTAGACTTCATCTCTTTCTACCTTATAACTGTACCAGGGACCACCTTTATTTTCTTTCTTTTAACATTACTTTCTTGGCTCAGTCAGTTTTCTGCTTTTAAACACTGAAAACTAATCCCCAACAAACAGCCCCTCCCACACATAGTTTACCTGATGCTAGAACCCCTTTGTAGCTTAGAATATCACCTTAGAGACACTGTGCTTGGGTGGGGGTATTACCATAGTCACCTGTGTCCCTGTCTTACTCATATACACATTCCCACTCCTCCTGAACATTAAGGGACATCAGTTAATTAAGCTATCCATGTATCTCTGAAGGCATAGATGGACATCGGTCATTTTGTTCCTTGACAACAATAGGCCAAAAGAAAAGGATTTAAGATTTCTTGGACATGTACTATGTACCAGGGGCTATACTGAGTACTTTACCTACATTATATTATTTCATTATTATCCCTATCAGGTGGAGATAAGCCTCATTTTATACTTGAGGCAACTGAGAGAAAAAAATAGCCACAGATACAGTGAAATGTGCAGCATTTAAAACATCTACCCTTTGACAACAAACTCTAAGTCTTTTCCATTCCAATTCATATAAATCTGGCCATATAATTCACTCTCCTATTTAAAACTCTTCACTCTCTCTTCATTGCCCAAAAGACAAAGTCCTGACCCCTTGGTGTAGTCCCCAAACCCTCCCAGTCTGGACTCATCCACCTCCATGAGGTCTGTCCTGGCTGCACACTTCAGCCATACTATACTATAGGCATTTTTCTGAATACTACACACTGCTTCACACTTCCTTGATTTGCTTACTTACTTCTGTGTATAATGCTCTCCTCTACCCTTGTCTACTTGGAAAAATCCACTCACCTTTATGACTCAGGTCATTTCTTCATCCACTATGAAGCCTTTCCTGAACAGCTGCTTTTCTTTCATCTTCTTATTTGTCCACCATCCTTTTTAAGCCTCCTTACCCTAGCCTCAACCCCTACAAAAATATATTGACATGCTTCTATCACAACCACATGATTTGAAATGTGGTTTGTGCAACTGAGGAACTGCATTTTAATTAATTAAATATTTAGTTTTTAAGTAATTAGAATTCAAATAGGCACATGTGACTAATGGCTATCATACTGGATAATGCAGCTTTAGAGCTAATAACGGGTTTGGGACATAGTAGGTATTAGTAATTACTTGTTGAATTGTACAGCCATTCAGTTGAGGTCACCCAAGGTTTCCACCTAACCAAGCCCAAGAGCCTTCGTGAATTTTCAAATTCCATTCAGCTACCTTATTGATGGAGACTTTCTGGACCATCCCTAACATTCCCCATATACTTTTCAAGCAAAGCTGGAGGAGCACTCCTCTCTTTCTTGGAACTCTTTCTGACCACTAATTTGCTTCCTTTGTTATTATTTCTATCTCTCATTTCTACAGAGGCTATAAAATAGGATTGTATTTCCACCAGAGTCTCATTCCACAACATGTAACCATAAAACATAGAAGCAGAATTATTAAAGCCTCAAGGGAAAATGTATGAACAAAATATCAGCCTGATTCATTATGAAGTTATTATAAACAGTGGGCTTGCTAGCAAATGACAGGAAAACTAATGTGCATTTGCAACAAAATTACACCACACACATCTACCATGGCTCTCATCCCCTCTCCTCTTTCCCCCTCCCCAGTATTACTAGGACTCTAAAGAAGTCCTGACAACTTAGAAAGCTTTAGGGTCTGTAACTCATATTCATGAAGGTGTGACTTGAAATTTTTGCTAATAATCTCAGTTCTGCCTAGGTTTTCAGGTGGCTAGAAAGTCCACTAGATTCCCAAAGAAGACTACCCGAGCCTACAATTGCTGGGTGCTTACAACATTCCAGGAACTATGCTAAAAATCACCCCACCCCCAACCAAGAACTTCTGAATGGGTGTTAATATTTCCACTGGACCAGGGCAACCTGGATGGCTCAGCGGTTTAGCGCCGCCTTCAGCCCAGGGTGTGATCCTGGAGACCTGGGATCGAGTCCCACGTCAGGCTCCCTGCATGGAGCCTGTTTCTCCTTCTGCCTGTCTCTTTCTGTGTGTGTGTGTGTGCGTGTGTGTGTGTGTGTGTGTGTGTGTCTCATGAATAAATAAATAAAATCTTTAAAAAAATTTTTTAAAAATATTTCCATTGGACCAGTAAGGAAGAGGAAAATGAGAAAGGTTACTGCTTCCCTTAAGGCCATGAATTGGGAATACAGCTTTGGTTGCCCAAATACAAAGCCCACTCACTTGGAAACAACCTAAGTTTCTGCTGATGGATCAATGGATAAAAAAATATGGGGTATAACAAAGATATGTATATATCTGCAATAAATAGCCCAGGAAGCCAGGTTGCTATATGTCAGACTTGCAAGAAGCAGGACTAGCTATCTCTAGTAACAATCTAAGAAGCTTCTGTAATAATCAGTTCAAGATGCCTAGGATTTTGCTAATAATTGATAGGTTCTCTAATTTTTGTCTCTCCTTCCAACGTAAGACCAATTAGAAAAAGCCAAATATGCTCCTCTAACCATTACAGTATGCCCTGCTTAACTTACCTCTAGCTTCCTTATGCCACCAGTCTCCAATCAGGGCACACCTGCAGTTTTCCTTTTTTCCCCACTATAAAGCTTTTCCACTCTTCTACCTGCCTTTGAATCCCTGTCAAAATGAAGTAGAAATGTCTTCTCCTTTAGCTATAGTAAGACTGAAAAAATAGCTTTTGTTTTTCTCATTTGGTTGGTCTTTATTTCAACAGTGTGCCTATATATATATATATATATATATATATATATATATATATATACATACATACATATTCTAGCATCACTTTATGTAGCAAAAGACTGAAGACAACTAAAATGTGCATCTATAGGAGAATGGCAAACAAATTATGGTTCATCAATAGATGTAATGCTGTACAAATACTAATGAGAGTTTGAGGTATATATATATGTGTATACAAGGACCAATCATTAAAAAAATTGTCATTAAGGGAAAAGCTGGCATTGGAAGCACATCTATGATAGTCCATGATGTATAATCATTCCATGCTGCCCTCTGCACATTTTTGAAAATTATTGAAATAAAAAAATATTCTTTAAACAAAAAATGCACTTCACAAATAGGAATGACCAAGATGATTACCATTTCTAAAGAAAAATCAGGACTCACCACCATCTGTCCAAAATGAATGGCCCTTGAGTACAAAATACCAAGAGCCTGCATTGGATTGATGGTCAGAGGTGAACTACTGGAACCAGGTTGCCAAGCAAACCCACGTCTCATTTTCTGTGCCACAGGGGGATGCTATTATAGCACTAACAGAGCAAACCTGTGACATGCTAAAACACTTAATTGGCCAACATTAAGTACTGTCTGACAGATTCAAATGAAGAGAAAACCATGATTATAAAAGAAGAGGTAATGCATTTATCATTAATTACACTTGAAAACTAGAAACCAACACATGGATGAATGCTTTCAAACAAAAAAAAAGCAATAGATTTCAAAGCAAATTGTAAATAAGGCATTAATGTCATTAATAAGGCATTAAGATAACTACTTAAACAAGCAGATTTTATTAACATCACTGCCCAAGAAGAGGTTGTCACCACTGACACCTTAAAGGAACTTAAACATATTCACTGGACAAAAGATCTGGCCAGATTCTCAGGCACAATCCATGGGTGTACAAGCACACCCTAAATAGATACAGAGACCTGCATAGATATTTGTAACAGGCATTTAGGTTATCTACAGGCAGATAAGCTTTTGTCATGGGTTTTGAGGCCCAAATAGCTATTTGTCTGTCTTATAGTTAGCCCTCTTCACTCAAAACCAACAACTAAGGATTTTCATACTCCAACTTCTGGAGCACTGACAAACTTTACTACTACTCACAAGTCCAAGTTTCAGGATACAGAGAAAATGAAACTTTTCCTGTAGAGAAGTGTTCATATCACCACCTCCCATATTCAAATGTGAATCAAAGAGGTCCTTCCAACAAGGCACCTGTTCTTTAGGGGGTATGGGCAATGACTCAAGCTTCAGAGAGCCCTCCTGACCCCACAGCTGGTCTTAGGGTTTTATGTGGATGATGACCAATATTTGGATTAAACGAAAATAAATAAAATTCTTGAGGAGAAAATAAATAACCATAGAATGTTATAGATGGATGGAAAAATATGGAAACCATCTAATTCTATTCTTCACTTTATAGTGAGTCGATAAAGAGTTAAATGATTTGATGAAACCCTTCTTTGTGTCATGCCTTTTTTGTCTCTCCTATTGGACACGTTTCATTTCTCGCATGGCATAAGCTGAAGCCTTTCATTTTATCTTGATATTCTACTTTAGAAAAAAATTCTACCCTTAGAAATGGACTAGAGAGGGATCCCTGGGTGGCTCAGCAGTTTAGTGACTGCTTTCAGCCCAGGGCGTGATCCTGTAGTCTTGGGATTGAGTCCCACATCAGGCTCCCTGAATGGAGCCTGCTTCTCCCTCTGCCTGTGTCTCTGCCTCTCTCTTTGTGTCACTCGTAAATAAATAAATAAAATCTTTTTAAAAAGAAAAAAAAAAGAAATGGACTAGAGCTTATTCAATGGATAACTTGTAATCAATGGACACTTAAGCTTAATGTCACTCCTTTTTCATCACCTTACTTCCAAGTAACAGTATAAAGTACACCTTTAATTTGCATTAAAGGTATACTATACCTTTAATTTGCATTAATATTAACTGTCTTTTCATAGTTTCCCAACAATTTGCATCCAGGCTATGATTTTAAAATGATAATAAAGAAATTGATATAGAATGAATATGAATATAAACATTAATATATATATTAATGACATATATAAATATGTCATGATGTGATACTACTACACATACACATGAATCAAAATGCGTAAGTAAAAAGTTTAATAATACCAAGTGTTGGCAAGGATATGGAGCAATTGCAACTCTCAGAAATTTCTGGTGAGAAGCTAAATTGATACAGCTTTAAAAAAATATTTGGTTGCATCATTTTTAAAGCTGAACATGCACAAAATTTATTACTGAGCAATTTCATTCTTAGGCATACACTGAAAAGAAATGTGGATATATTCACCAACAGACACGCATTAAAACATTTATACCACCACTGTTTCTAAAACTAAAAACTGGGAACAATCTGAATGCCCATGAACAGTGGAACAGACAGAAAGATGGTAGTATATTTGCATAAAAATCATACTTCACTTTAAGTGGTGATAAGAGTTATAAGACATGGATCCAAGTAATTGAAAAACCAAGGATAAAATTGAGGTTAAACACTAATGAAATTTACTATTGTATATAACTAGAACTTTATGGATAAGCTTGGTTCCATGGGTCGTTAGAACAGCAGTTGAAAAATGCCAGTAAGCAATCAGGTTCTTTCCAGGTTCTTTATGTTTTGCTATCCTCAGGGTTGGCTTTATTTTCATAATAGGAACAAAATGGTGGTCAATCATGTGATCAAGTCTCAGACAATACATCCAGAAATAGTTGCACCCAGAGGTTAAAAAAGGTGAACTACCTTTTACAAATTTCTTGTATAAAAAGAGAACCTTTCCTTAGGAGAACCATAGCATAGTTTCCCTCAAATTTCATTAGCTGAAAGTGAGTCACATTCTATTTTAAAACCAATCACTAGTAGGGGAAATGAACTGATAGAATTTGACTAAGACTGATCTTCTGCAATGGACCAGATATTGAAGTCCTGACCAATAGGACAAGTAACAATAGCAGTTAATATTAAGAGTATTTATTTAGGGGCACCTGGGTGGCTCAGTTGATTAAACATCTGCCTTCAGCTCAGGTCATGATCCCAGAGTTCTGGGATGGAGCCCTGTGTTTGGTTCCCTGCTGTGTGTGGAGTCTCTTTCTCCCTCTCTCTTTGCCTCTCTCTCCCCACTCATCATTCTCTCTCTCTCTCTCTCTCTCTCTCTCTCTCTACATACATACATACATACATATCTTTTTTTTTTAAAAAAAGGAGTATTTATTCAAACCACAAATACTGGATTTTTGGTTTCTGTTGAGAGGTGGAAACAACAAAGCTCTCAAACTCACAACAAAAATGCTGAATAAACAGCAAATTCACAAATTCTTTAACCCATCAGCATGCTGAAGGTTCCAGAGAACTAACTACTCAGAATCTGGGGGAAAGCAAGTGTCTGCATTGAGATGAGACACAAACAGTGACCAAAGTATTTCCTCCAAAATATTTACTAATGAGAATAGTACCCTTATAGTAGAGAAACTTGACAGGTACCACTTACTCAAGTGATAAAAGAAAATATCACTAGTGATAAGTCAGTTTGATACCATATGGCTCCCTAAATGACAATAAAGCAGGCACTTTACTTATGTGGCATTCTTCCCTAAATTCCATAACCTTAATTTTTAACCCTGAGAAAAACTCATATAGATCAAAATGGTCAAATATTCTACAAAATACCTGAAAAGATTCTTTGCAAAAGTTAAGGTAATGGAAGATATGGAAATAATAAGTAATAGACATAGATTGGAGGAGACTGAGACATAGCAATAAAAGGCAACATGGGATCCTGGATCAGATACTCATACAGAAAATGGATATTAGTGGAAAAAATGAATCCAAATAGTCTGTGGTTTGGTTAACAGTATTATACCAAATTAATCTCTTACTTTTGAAAATTGTAGCATGGTTATGTTAGATGTTAACCTTAGGAGAAACTGGGTGGAGGATATACAGGAATTCTCTCTACTATGGTTGTAACTCTCTGTAAGTCTAAAATTATTTTGAAATAAAACATTTTTAACCTGTTTATTTGCTATTCTTTTATTTTTATCTCAGCATTCAAAATTTTCAATAAATATTATCAGACTTTCACTTATTTTCCCAGTTCTCTACAGTGGTAACGTTTGTGCCAACAAAATGAAGGGATAGATATCTTTATATTCCTAGGCACTAAACATAAAAACAAACAAATGGAATGTGCCCAAGTTTAGGGAGACATGGAAAGATATAAGCCAGTTAATAAAATTTGAATGTCAGGAAACCAATAACTTTGCTTTTATACTATTTCCTTCTCTTCTATATATCTTGGTTGAGAAGTAATTTTCTCAACTCTTTTTCATGCTTATAAAACTTCCATAATCCTTATAATCACTGATAAAAAAAAGCTCTTTCTCTTAATTCTATCATATACTTTAAAGAAAAAGGACTATAGGGGCATCTGGGTGGCCCAGTGATTGAGTGCCTGCCTTTGGCTCAGGTCACGATCCCTGGGTCCTGGAATCAAGTCTCGCATCGGGTTCCCCACAGAGAGCCTGCTTCTCCCTCTGTCTATATCTCTGCCTCTCTCTGTGTCTTTCATGAATAAATAAATATATCTTTTTTAAAAAATACAGAATAAGAACTATAAAGGTTCTTACTCAGTAGCTGCCGTTTTTAATCTGAGCTACAAGAGAACAAACAAATTTGATATATTCTTAATATGGTACAAACACTTGGGTGATTTCTCAAGAGGAGTAACAGTGAAAAGGAAATATGAAATTTGTGACGGAAGTTAAAAAATAATGCAAGTTTCTATAAAACAAAGGTAAGAAAAATGCCTTCTAATTGATAATTATCTTTCATTAAAGAAAACATCAACAATGATGTCTTTCCCTATTCTACTCTGGTTTACTAAATGTATAAAGAAGGATGTTGAGGAGCTGGTAATTTGCCTTTCTAGTTCATGGGTTAGCAGATTATAAGGAGTCACATCAGAAACTGATAAAGAGAATTGGGCACCTCCCAGAGATTTTAGAGTTTGAACTCCATGCAGAAACTATATGAGATTTCCTTATTCTGTATATAGGAGGAAGAGTGATATAAGTACTTGGTAGCCAGAATGGAGGAGAGTGATAGAGATTGTTATGTGTCCAGCAAACACCATGTCCACTTCCTCTTAGTGAACAGCCAGAGCACATTCCCCAGCCTCTCATGAGGTTAGGTGGGGTCATTATAATTCAGTTTTGGCCATGGAATATAGGAGAAAGTAAGGCATATCATTTTCAGAATATGCATATGACAAAAGCTCAATCCTCCACACTCTTTCTTCTCTCATCCCTTGACTGGGTGTTTTTATCCAAGACTATCTTGCTTGTCCCAAGTTCAAGAGAAGGGCCTCTGCCTTGGTTCCTGAACCATGCCCACCAATCACTATTGCCTCATCAATCTATACTGAACAGTAATGTGAGTGAAAAATAATCATCTATTATCTTATGTCACTAAGATTCTGGATTTATTACAACAATTAGCCTACCATGACTATTATAGTATTCCTTATGATTTAGTAAATAGTGATATGGGAGATTCCTAACTCTCAACCTGCTAAGTGATATATGTTCTGTCTAGATAGATCAAAGTTAGGCAGGCATTCTTGAATAGTTTTTTACTACCCGTTCCTTCTTATTCCTTCTTTTTCCTTTTGTCTTGTCTTGTCTTGTCTAGGCTATGGTTTTATTGTATTGAGCTTTGTGAAAACGGGGGTGACTATATGTTCCAGCATTTCTGGGATAGAGCTAGTTTATGTCTATGACTCAATATGAATTAATATTAATACTCTCATTCTTGAAAGTTTAGATGATAAATTATATGGTCACTCTAATGATAAGGCCACCTTATCTTCTTTTTGGGAGTGAAAGAGACAAAAGAGTAAATAAAATAGGTTTATCATGAGGAGCATTATATTTTATGAGTATTTGCAGTTGCATTTCTCCCTATTATTTTTTAGATAGACAAAAATATGATACTTTGTCTCCAGTGTATCATATAACATCATCTCTTTACAAGTTTATCAATCATACTGATTAGATAAAAATTAAGCGGGAAACCTGTAGAATATAATGTTGAAATTCTGTAAGTGATTTAAGCCAAACTATTTTGGTGTCTGTTACATGATATTATTATAATTTATTGAGTAATGAATCCATTATTACATACTAATACATACTGGCCATAATAATTTGGATAAAGAGAATCTACATATAAACTTAGGATTCTCAGAAGAAATGTAACAAGAAAAGAGATCTGGACCACATGTTACACCTGGGTAGCTGGGAATTTAAGTTTGCATCAAAGGCTATGCTTAAAAATTAATTCCATGTGAATTTTTCCCATTAAAAAGAATTTCAAACTGATAAAAATATTCTTCATTGGCAAACTGGGGGTAATTCTTGATTTTCTGGATCATTAACTGCAAATAGACATTTCTTCATACTCCTTAGAGACGGTTTAAGAAATCACTTTAGGCCATTTTTCCACAACGGGTTTTAAAAGAAACAACAAAATGGAAGCTCTAATGACTATGATTAAGTTAGGGTTAATTAGAAATTAACATTAAAAATAGTTTCTTTTTAAGCAAGTACAATGAAGTAACTTCTCTTTCAGGAAAGGCGAATGTGAAATGAGCTATAGTGAATATGGTATTATGAAATCATAAAAACTATCACATGACATGGAAGGGATTATGAACAGGCAAGTAGAAGATTCACCTTTGCTATATCTTCCACAATAATCCAAACTCTGGCCATTTTGAAGATAGATTACATCTCTATTTTAATTCTAGCATGCAAATCTTATCGATTTTATTCAGGTTGCCACCCGAGCCTACATTACTGAAATCTCCCTCACCTTAGCTCTAATTTATTATAAAAAATGTCATCAACCTTTCACAAGAATTAATCACAAAAGATGTCGAAATTTTTGTGTTATAGCCTGTACCTGCAAACCTATTTGAAACGTGCTCTACCACATTGAGTTTCTGTCTGAAATAGCTGATTTAAGCCCTTGATATAGTAGAGCTGGTACCCCATTCATTGTGTTATCATTTTATACAGTCTGTCCATAAAAACCCCAAGAGAAGAATGCACTGTCTGTCCATGAAAAATAACCCACTGTCTGTGGCTTATGGAAACAACGATAGAATTTTAAATACCTTGGAAAAGCCAGGCATAGCCATTTACATGATTTTGCCAGCACTCTTCTGGTTGAATGGCAACATTCAAATATAATGAACAGAGGAACACAATTAAATATGCACCCTAATGAGGAATGGAGAAGTGAGACTTTTGTCATTTTTCAAAAACAAAAGCTCCCCAAAATTTAAAATAATGAAGTAACATGGCTGCTGGAGAGAAGTAAGGGATGCATTATTAGACACAGCAGTAAATGTCAAATATAATATACTAGAGCAATATTCTTCAGTTTGACTATGGCTCTTTTATTTCTTGTTCCCATGTATCTCCTGCTGTTAACTGTTCATCTCCCATCAATTTTATTCTCATCAGTAGTTGCCCTGGTCAGGCAGAGAAACTGTCTTGGTTTAATTAAATGCCCCCACTAATAAGAATAAGCTAAGCAGACCTGGGCATGCCTAAAGTGCCGCTCTCACATTTGAGCAGGTGGTGACAAGCCTTGAGCTTACACTGAACTCTGGATTTTATTTCTGCTTGATTTGAAGACACAGAAGACTAATCTCTTTAAAAATTTCTCTGAATCTTGAGGTCCTAAAGAATGAAAATAATTTATGCCAAGATAATTATTATTGATTCTTGCTGCACGGAACTCTATCATAATGACTTCAGATATATTATGCACCCAAAAATTTTGCTTTGGGTGTAATTGCAATTCAGATATTGCAGCGTGGATCTGACAAGGTATTCAACTAAATATGATTTATTACAACTAAAATTTAGGTGTTGAAACATTCCAAGTTGTTTGCAGGTTGGAGGATAATGGAGGCATCTTTAATTCATCTTTACCAATTCAGCCTGATAAGAGGAAGATGAACAAGGAGGAAGAAGAGAAATAGTAGTGTGTGATCTGATAACCTGGAAGGTTACAAGATACTTTCCATGCATGAGCGGGAATCTAAAGGACCAGGCCACAGGATTATCATTAGCAGATGAGCGTGACTCCATGTATTTCTTTGTAGCATGAAAATGAGTCTAATTCTATATCTGTTTGGTGGAAATTAGGTGAACCAGTGAACGATGGCAAAGTCTCAGCAACCCATGAGCATCAGAGAACGCAGAAGCACCAGTCCTGCCTGTGAGGTCTCTGAGAGGAGTGTTACAGCACTAATTGAGTCAATTCACTTGTTTGGGCTGAAGGTGGTCTGAATTAGTATAGACCTAATTTGTAGGATATTGTAAAAATGACTGTATTTTTCTATCAGTTGCTCTTTATTGCATATGTCATAAAATTTTAAAAAATTTAAAAAATTGATCCATAATGCACAAACACACATACCCCGAAAGCAGCAATTATTTTCCATGCCCATATTTCTTACCAGTACTTGCCATACATATAGGTAATAGATCAGTGTGTCAGTGAGCACTGGCTGTATTTGCTTATTTAAATCCTCATAACGTCTCTGAGAGAATCATCCCCATTGCAGAGGGGAGACTGAACCTAGGAAAGTTAAGCAACTTGTTCTATGTTGTGTGGCAAGTTGGAAGATCCTAGAAATGAGTTCTGGTAGGTCCAACTCCAAAGCCTCTACTTTTAGTCACTCTGTAACATGGCCTGCTGTGTTATATGATCAAGTCATGAGTGGGCTTTTATATCCTGCTTTATTTTTCTATCTTATTTCAAATGAACTTATCGTTTTTATTGCTTGCACAAAATTTGTTTGAATAAACGTATCATACTTTACTTGTTTCACTATTCTTGGATATTCATGTATGTTTTATTTCTTTACTTACATAGCCAGCACTGCAATGAACATTTCCTTGCTTACTTTTTTTTTTTTTTTTTTTGCTTCCTCCTTTTGAATTAGTTCCTAAGGATAAATTCCCAGGACTGGTATTATATTGTCAAGGGATATAAACATAAAATATTTAATTATTTTAAATATACTTATATATCTTATAGAGATTTTAGACAGCTTCTATTTATTTTTATTTTTTATAATATTTTATTTATTTATTCAGGAGAGACACAGAGAGAGAGGCAGGCAGAGGCAGAGGCAGAGGCGGAGGAAGAAGCATGGAGCCTGATGTGGGACTCTATCCCGGGACTCCAGGATCACACCCTGGGCCAAAGGCAGATGCTAAACTGCTAAGCCACCCAGGGATTCCAGATTTTAGAGAACTTTTAATGAAGGGCTAAAAATTATTATATTACATTCTCTCAATATTCCTTATGAGTTTTTGCTACCTGCTGAGCACTAAGCTGAATGTTAGAGATATAAAAACACCAGAGGATCAGATTCCTGTCTTCCAGGTACTTAAGTCTACAGAAGTAGAAAATTACATATTTATTTTAAGTATATATTTTATTCATAAGTCACCTGATGACAAAATTCTAGATTCTTCTAAGTTATTAGAAATAAAGAAGTCAAACATCTATGTATTTTTTCATAGAGAAAGATAGCATTTTTAGGTGTCTGGTACAATCCCAGACCCCATACTTAAATGGCTTGTCCTTGGGGAATTTTCTTAATCTTTCAGTTTCTACATGGAAATAATGTATTGTAGGAGTAACTGAGATAATACCTCTGAGCACTTAGAGTGGTGCACAACACTTAGCAATCACTCAGTAACTGTTAGCTAGTTCAGTAACGTGCTGGAAGCAGCTCAGATACGCTTGTGATTGCTACATTTTTAGGAATTTTGTAAGACAGTTATTAAACACAATCATTATTAAATAATTCTCATGGTGGAAATATTTATGTCACAGACATTGGCAAATATTACTAATCAACAACTTTTATTCAGAGAGCAGTTGCTAAGCATTTGCCACCATGCCACTATTATTATTCATATATGTATTACCTTTCCTCTGCAAATAACTGCTGCAGATAGTGGGTATCCACGAGTGGGTAGTTAAAGAAACAAGAGGTCAGTGAGTTTCTTTCTGTAACACTTTAGATACTGTGTGTTCTAGGTTGATTAAGAAGCCACTGAGTACATATTCAATGTGCAGATGTTTTAAATAATTCCCACACAGACAATTCACCAGTAAACTATGTTGAAGTGGAATTTAAGTGAATAATTTGTCATTGACTAACAAATAAGTTTTTGAAGGAAAAGCAAAGGGAACTTGGAGTAGACTAATAGAGGTAGCACTCATGGTTTTGCCACAGACCAAGCCAGTTTACTAATTTAAAACATTAGCTAACTTAATCTCTGTAAGTCTTGGCTTTCTTATTTTAAAAAAATGGAGATAATAACAAATAACTCATAAAATTGTTATGAGAAGTATTTGAGATAATATGTTCTCTAGTGATCAACATATAGTAGGTGCTTAATGCAAACCTGTCTTCCTTTCATGCTTAAAAATGGGAAAGTCTTTTTTTTTTAATTTTTAATTTAAATTCAATTTGCCAACATATAGTATAACACTCAGTTCTCATCCCATCAAGTGCCCTCTAAAAATGGGAGAGTCCTAAATGTATGTCCATATTGAAAGAAGGAGCCAGTAAAGATGAAAGAGAACTTATTGGTAGGCAGAGGAATCTGGAATGGATATTATCAGGTGGAAGGATTAGCTTTGGACAGGAAGAGGAACAATACTTCCTCTCAGAGGGTATGGTGTGGGATACAGGTGTGGGATGGGAAAGTTAAGAAGTTCATACCTGAAAGCCTCTGTTTTCTCTGCACTGTTAAACAAAAGTTGTTCAAGAGCTAGGAGCTGAGGGAGAGAAGAGCCTGGAATAGCCCTGAAAGAGGAGTATTGAGAAGCCCTGAGGACACAGCTTGGTGCAAGATCACATTTGTAAAGTGATCAACTTCTACCCAACCCAAGCAGGGTTTGCACCTGATGTGGGAGTGGAGGAGGCACCCTAGCTGAACTGATCCAAGGATCAGAATCAGCAGGGCAGGGGTAGTAGAAAGATGAGGCAGGATAAGAGGGTGCTGCAAAAGAGGATGAAGTGATGGGTACGAGAGGAAGTCAGGAGCTGGCTTAAAGTCTTGAAGAAAGGGGATGCGTCAAGGAACCAGAGACCTCAACAGAGCTCACAAAGCAACAGTCATGGAGGGACAGGGGTAGGGAAGAGACACAGTGGGGTTGGGGAGGGAGATGGGCTGTTTGCAGAAACTAGGAGGCAGAGGCAGGGATTTCTAAGCTTAACTCTTCTAGGTAGTAACAAAGGCTTGGTTCCAGCCCAGTGTTATTCAGAGCCCAGTCCTCTTTTAAAGCTGGGCTTATAATATAAAGCTTATAATATATCCTATAAAGCTTGTATAATATAAAGCTATAAATAAGATATGAAACTATAGATAAGATACAAGACTAATGGGGGTGGGGAGCAATTCAGGCTATTTCTGAAGAGAAGGAAACAAATCCAAATGTTTAAAGTAATTAGAAATGCCAATGAAATAAGTAAATACTTCTAATAAAACCTTTTTACTTTTAAAGAAGCAATACGGGGAGAGGAGGGGCAAGATGACGGAAGAGCAGGGTCCCCAAGTCACCTGTCCCCACCAAATTACCTAGATAACCTTCAAATCATCCTGAAAATCTATGAATTCGGCCTGAGATTTAAAGAGAGGCCAGCTGGAATGCTAAAGTGAGAAGAGTTCGCGCTTCGATCAAGGTAGGAAGACGGGGAAAAAGAAATAAAGAAACAAAAGGCCTCCAAGGGGGAGGGGCCCCACGAGGCGCCGGGCTGAGGCCGGGGCGAGTGTCCCCAGGACAGGAGAGCCCCGTCCCGGAGGAGCAGGAGCTGCACCAACCTTCCCGGGCGGAAAGGGGCCCGCAGGGAGTAAGAGCAGGACCCAGGAGGGCGGGGATGCCCTCGGGCTCCCAGGGACACTAACAGGCACCTGCGCCCCCGGAGAGCGCCCCGAGCTCCCTAAGGGCTGCAGCGCTGGGCAGGACCTGGAGCAGCTCGGAGGGGCTCGGGCGGCGGCTCCGCGGAGGGGGCTGCGGGGCGGGAGCGCGAATCCACCAGCTCAGGCCCCGGAGCACAGGGCGCCAGGACACAGCCCAGGATCTGGCCTCCTCCGGGACAGGCAGAGGCCGGGAGGGCCCAGGACAGCGAGGACGCTCCTGCCCCGAGCTGAGCAGATCAGTGGCCCCGCCTGGGAGCCTCCAGGCCCTGCAGACGGAGAGCCCCGGAGTTACTGCGGGGGCTGACTCCAGGGTCCCAGAGCTGCCCCCGCCACTGTGGCTTCCTCCCGGGGCCTCACGGGGTGAACAACCCCCACTGAGCCCTGCACCAGGCAGGGGCAGAGCAGCTCCCCCAAGTGCTAACACCTGAGAATCAGCACAACAGGCCCCTCCCCCAGAAGACCAGCGAGACGGACCAGTTCCAGGGGAAGTCAAGGTACTTAAAGTATACAGAATCAGAAGATACTCCCCCGTGGTTTTTGTTTTTGTTTTTGTTTTTTTCTTTTTGATTTCTGATTGCTTCCCCCACCCCTTTTTTTCACCTTTCTTTTTCTTTTTCTTCTCTTTTTTTCCTTTTTTTCTTCTTTTTCTTTTTTCTTTTTCTCTTTTCTTTCCTTCTCTCTCTCTCTTTTTCTCCTTTTCCCAATACAACTTGTTTTTGGCCACTCCGCACTGAGCAAAATGACTAGAAGGAAAACCTCACCTCAAAAGAAAGAATCAGAAACAGCCCACTCTCCCACAGAGTTACAGAATCTGGATTACAATTCAATGTCAGAAAGCCAATTCAGAAGCACTATTATACAGCTACTGGTGGCTCTAGAAAAAAGCATAAAGGACTCAATAGACTTCATGACTGCAGAATTTAGATCCAATCAGGCAGAAATTAAAAATCAATTGAATGAGATGCAATCCAAACTAGAAGTCCTAACGGCGAGGGTTAACAAGGTGGAAGAACGAGTGAGTGACATAGAAGACAAGTTAATGGCAAAGAGGGAAACTGAGGAAAAAAGAGACAGACAATTAAAAGACCACGAAGACAGATTAAGGGAAATAAACGACAGCCTGAGGAAGAAAAACCTACATTTAATTGGGGTTCCCGAGGGCACCGAAAGGGACAGAGGGCCAGAATATGTATTTGAACAAATCCTAGCTGAAAACTTTCCTAATCTGGGAAGGGAAACAGTCATTCAGATCCAGGAACTAGAGAGATCCCCCCCCTAAAATCAATAAAAACCATTCAGCACCTCGACATTTAATAGTGAAGCTTGCAAATTCCAAAGATAAAGAGAAGATCCTTAAAGCAGCAAGAGACAAGAAATCCCTGACTTTTATGGGGAGAAGTATTAGGGTAACAGCAGACCTCTCCACAGAGACCTGGCAGGCCAGAGACGGCTGGCAGGATATATTCAGGGTCCTAAATGGGAAAAACATGCAACCAAGAATACTTTATCCAGCAAGGCTCTCATTCAAAATGGAAGGAGAAATAAAGAGCTTCCAAGACAGGCAGGAACTGAAAGAATATGTGACCTCCAATCCAGCTCTGCAAGAAATTTTAAGGGGGACTCTCAAAATTCCCCTTTAAGAAGAAGTCCAATGGAACAATCCACAAAAACAAGGGCTGAATATATATCATGATGACACTAAACTTATATCTGTCAATAGTAACTCTGAACGTGAACGGGCTTAATGACCCCATCAAAAGGCACAGGATTTCAGACTGGATAAAAAAGCAGGACCCATCTATTTGCTGTCTACAAGAGACTCATTTTAGAAAGAAGGACACCTACAACCTGAAAATAAAAGGTTGGAGAACCATTTACCACTCAAATGGTCCTCAAAAGCAAGCAGGGGTAGCCATCCTTATATCAGATAAACTAAAATTTACCCCAAAGACTACAGTGAGAGATGAAGAAGGACACTATCTCATACTTAAAGGATCTATCCACAAGAGGACTTAACAATCCTCAATATATATGCCCAGAATGTGGGAGCTGCCAAATATTTAAACCAATTAATAACCAAAGTGAAGAAATTCTTAGATAATAATACACTTATACTTGGTGACTTCAATCTAGTGCTTTCTACACTCGATAGGTCTAATAAGCACAACATCCCCATAGAAACAAGAGCTTTAAATTATACACTGGACCAGATGGATTTCACAGATATCTATAGAACTTTACAACCAAACTCAACTGAATACACATTCTTCTCAAGTGCACATGGAGCTTTCTCCAGAATAGACTACATACTGGGTCACAAATCAGGTCTGAACCAATATGAAAAGATTGGGATTGTCCCCTGCATATTCTCAGACCATAATGCCTTGAAATTAGAACTAAATCACAACAAGAAGTTTGAAAGGACCTCAAACACGTGGAGGTTAAGGACCATCCTGCTAAAAGATGAAAGGGTCAACCAGGAAATTAAGGAAGAATTAAAAAGATTCATGGTGGGATCCCTGGGTGGCGCAGCGGTTTGGCGCCTGCCTTTGGCCCAGGGCGCGATCCTGGAGACCCGGGATCGAATCCCACGTCGGGCTCCCGGTGCATGGAGCCTGCTTCTCCCTCTGCCTGTGTCTCTGCCTCTCTCTCTCTCTCTGTATGACTATCAAAAATAAATAATAATAATAATAAAAAAATAAAAATAAAAAGATTCATGGAAACTAATGAGAATGAAGATACAACCATTCAAAATCTTTGGGATGCAGCAAAAGCAGTCCTGAGGGGGAAATACATCGCAATACAAGCATCCATCCAAAAACTGGAAAGAACTCAAATACAAAAGCTAACCTTGCACCTAAAGGAGCTAGAGAAGGAACATCAAATGAAACCTTCACCCAACAAAAGAAGACAGTTAATAAAGATTCGAGCAGAACTCAATGAAATAGAGACCAGAAGAACTGTGGAACAGATCAACAGAACCAGGAGTTGGTTCTTTGAAAGAATTAATAAGATAGATAAACCATTAGCCAACCTTATTAAAAAGAAGAGAGAGAAGACTCAAAGTAATAAAATCATGAATGAGAAAGGAGAGATCACTACCAACACCAAGGAAATACAAACAATTTTAAAAACATACTATGAACAGCTGTATGCCAATAAACTAGGCAATCTAGAAGAAATGGACGCATTCCTGGAAAGCCACAAACTACCAAAACTGGAACAGGAAGAAATAGAAAACCTGAACAGGCCAATAACCAGGGAGGAAATTGAAGCAGTCATCAAAAACCTCCCAAGACACAAGAGTCCAGGGCCAGATGGCTTCCCAGGGGAATTCTATCAAACGTTTAAAGAAGAAATCATACCTATTCTACTAAAGCTGTTTGGAAAGATAGAAAGAGATGGAATACTTCCAAATTCGTTCTATGAGGCCAGCATCACCTTAATTCCAAAACCAGACAAAGACCCCACCAAAAAGGAGAATTACAGACCAATATCCCTGATGAACATGGATGCAAAAATTCTCAACAAGATACTAGCCAATAGGATCCAACAACACATTAAGAAAATTATTCACCATGACCAAGTAGGATTTATCCCTGGGACACAAGGCTGGTTCAACACTCGTAAAACAATCAATGTGATTCATTATATCAGCAAGAGAAAAACCAAGAACCATATGATCCTCTCATTAGATGCAGAGAAAGCATTTGACAAAATACAGCATCCATTCCTGATCAAAACTCCTCAGAGTGTTGGGATAGAGGGAACTTTCCTCGACATCTTAAAAGCCATCGATGAAAAGCCCACAGCAAATATCATTCTCAATGGGGAAGCACTGGGAGCCTTTCCCCTAAGATCAGGAACAAGACAGGGATGTCCACTCTCACCACTGCTATTCAACATAGTACTGGAAGTCCTAGCCTCAGCAATCAGACAACAAAAAGACATTAAAGGCATTCAAATTGGCAAAGAAGAAGTCAAACTCTCCCTCTTCGCCGATGACACAATACTTTACATAGAAAACCCAAAAGACTCCAGCCTAGAACTCACACAGCAATTTGGTAGCGTGGCAGGATACAAAATCAATGCCCAGAAATCAGTGGCATTTCTATACACTAACAATGAGACTGAAGAAAGAGAAATTAAGGAGTCAATCCCATTTGCAATTGCACCCAAAAGCATAAGATACCTAGGAATAAACCTAACCAAAGAGGTAAAGGATCTATACCCTAAAAACTACAGAACACTTCTGAAAGAAATTGAGGAAGACACAAAGAGATGGAAAAATATTCCATGCTCATGGATTGGCAGAATTAATATCGTGAAAATGTCAATGTTACCCAGGGCAATTTATACGTTTAATGCAATCCCTATCAAAATACCATGGACTTTTTTCAGAGAGTTAGAACAAATTATTTTAAGATTTGTGTGGAATCAGAAAAGACCCCGAATAGCCAGGGGAATTTTAAAAAAGAAAACCATAGCTAGGGGCATCACAATGCCAGATTTCAGGTTGTACTACAAAGCTGTGGTCATCAAGACAGTGTGGTACTGGCACAAAAACAGACACATAGATCAATGGAACAGAATAGAGAACCCAGAAGTGGACCCTGAACTTTATGGTCAACTAATATTCAATAAAGGAGGAAAGACTATCCATTGGAAGAAAGACAGTCTCTTCAATAAATGGTGCTGGGAAAATTGGACATCCACATGCAGAAGAATGAAACTGGACCACTCTCTTTCACCATACACAAAGATAAACTCAAAATGGATGAAAGAGTCCATGTGAGACATGAGTCCATCATGTCTAAATGTGAGACAAGAGTCCATCAAAATCCTAGAGGAGAACACAGGCAACACCCTTTTTGATCTCAGCCACAGTAACTTCTTGCAAGATACATCCAGGAAGGCAAAAGAAACAAAAGGAAAAATGAACTATTGGGACTTCATCAAGATAAGAAGCTTTTGCACAGCAAAGGATACAGTCAACAAAACTTAAAGACAACCTACGGAATGGGAGAAGATGTTTGCAAATGACATATCAGATATAGGGCTAGTTTCCAAGATCTATAAAGAATTTATTAAACTCAACACCAAAGAAACAAACAATCCAATCATGAAATGGGCAAAAGACATGACGGGAAATCTCACAGAGAAAGACATAGACATGGCCAACACGCACATGAGAAAATGCTCTGCATCACTTGCCATCAGGGAAATACAAATCAAAACCACAATGAGATACCACCTCACACCAGTGAGAATGGGGAAAATTAACAAGGCAGGAAACCACAAATGTTGGAGAGGATGTGGAGAAAAGGGAACCCTCTTACACTGTTGGTGGGAATGTGAACTGGTGCAGCCACTCTGGAAAACTGTGTGGAGGTTCCTCAAAGAGTTAAAATTAGACCTGCCCTATGACCCAGCAATTGCACTGCTGGGGATTTATCCCAAAGATGCAGGTGCAATGAAACGCCGGGACACCTGCACCCTGATGTTTCTAGCAGCAATGTCCACAATAGCCAAACTGTGGAAGGAGCCTCGGTGTCCATCGAAAGACGAATGGATAAAGAAGATGTGGTTTATGTATACAATGGAATATTCCTCAGCCATTAGAAACGACAAATACCCACCATTTGCTTCAACGTGGATGGAACTGGAGGGTATTATGCTGAGTGAAGTAAGTCAATCGGAGAAGGACAAACAGTGTATGTTCTCATTCATTTGGGGAATATGAATAATAGTGAAAGGGAATATAAGGGAAGGGAGAAGAAATGTGTGGGAAATATCAGAAAGGGAGACAGGACATAAAGACTCCTAACTCTGGGAAATGAACTAGGGGTGGTGGAAGGGGAGGAGGGCGGGGGGGTGGGGGTGAATGGGTGACGGGCACTGAGGGGGACACTTGACGGGATGAGCACTGGGTGTTATTCTGTATGTTGGTAAATAGAACACCAATAAAAAATTAATTTATTAAAAAAATAAAAATAAAAAAATAAAAGAAAGAAGCAATACGCACTTGGATATGTTAACACATGTATGCTTGTGTGAAAAATGAATCTTGTTGTGTCATAGCCTCACGGCAGCTAAAGAAAGACAATATAAAAAACCCATATGAGAACTAGACCATGGGAAAAAATGTAAACATGAAGATGTCATTCTAGCTTTATTTGTGAAAGGAAAACACTGCAAACTGGAATATCAACAAAACAGTGGTTACGGAGATTGTGCCATACGCCTATGATAGAATATTATCTGGTTGTTAAAATGATGTTTACAAAGAACCATATAGAACAACATGGGAAATCATTCTAATACATTAGGTAAAATCAAATGCAGGATTCAGATATACAGCTACACCATGATTCTAAGTGTATAAGAAACAGACCTAAGACAGACCTAAAATTACAGTGGTTTTTTTAAATTTCTCTTTTTTTTTCTCCAGAGTTTTATTTATGTATTTATTTTTAAAGATTATTTATTTACTCATGATAGACAGACAGAGAGAGAGAGAGAGAAAGCAGAGACACAGGAGGAGGGAGAAGCAGGCTCCATGCCGGGAACCCGACGTGGGACTCGATCTCGGGACTCCAGGATTGTGCCCTGGGCCAAAGGTAGGCGCTAAACTGCTAGGCCACCCAGTTTTCCAGAATTTTTATATGACTATGTTAAAATTAAAAATTGCTAATATTCTACTTCAACTTCCTACTCATCGGCAGACTTCCTAAAACAGCTGAAGAAAGGAATTTGCAAATCTTCACTCCCTGCTTCCAGCCTCAATCCGTCCTCCTCACCCAGAAGGTGACCTTGCCTTTGACCAGAGAGGCCAAATCTCTCCTGGGAAAGCCATGTTCTTTCTGTCTTCTCTCTCTGCCTTTGCATTTAATTATCTGCAATATCTGCTCCATCCTCTTTCCCAAGACAAACTCCTTTATGTGTCTGGAGAAAGAATGCTTGGCTAGTTCTTCACTCTAGACCATGGCTTGTGTGATTTTCTTCCTTCCTTCCTTCCTTCCTTCCTTCCTTCCTTCCTTCCTTCCTTCCTCCTTTCTCTTTCTTTTCTTTTCTTTTTCTTTTTCTTTTCTTTTCTTTCTTCTTTTCTTTTCTCTCTTTCCTTCTTTCTTTCATGATGTTTTCCTCTCTTCTTCCTGCTCCCTTTTCAGAGTCAAGGTGTAGTCATCCACTCCCCTGTGATGCCTTCCCTAGTGCTCCTGCCTCTATCAATCACTCCCCTTGGATAGCTTTTCTGTACAGGACTTAATGATAGTATGTGCTCTAAAGCCAAACTTCCTGGCTATAAATTTTGTCTCCTCCAACTAGGTTATTTAGCCTTGCTGTGTCTTAGTTACTGATCTTTAAAATGGGGATAATGAAGGAATTTACTTTATAAGCACTCAATAAATGTAAGCTTTCATTATTTGTGTTCTTTGACTATGTGGTTATTCAGCTTGTCTTCCTAGACACACAAAAGTTTTTGGAGACTATTTTTGTCTTGTTTTGTTTCCCCCTTGTATGATGATCAAATTGTCTGTGATTGCCCAGAACTTGGGGGTTTCCTAAAGCATGACATTTTCAGTGCTAAAACTGGGAAAAATCCCAAGTAAATTGGGATGGTTGGTCACTCTGCCTTGATGCCTAAGATGATGTTCTACACATGTAGTAGGTGCTTAAGGATTTCTTATGGAATGACTTTGCATGCAAAACACAAACAAGGGATGCCTGGATGGCCATTGGTTGAGCATCTGCTTTTGGATCAGGTCATGATCTCAGGGTCCTGGGATCGAGTCTTGCATCAGGCTCCTCACAGGGAGCCTGCTTCTCTCTCTGCCTATGTCTCTGCCTCTGTCTGTGTCTCCGTTTTTTTTTTTTTTTAAAAGATTTTATTTATGTATTCATAAGAGACACAGAGAGAGGCAGAGACACAGGCGGAGGGAGAAGCAGGCTCCATGCAGGGAGCCCGATGCGGAACTCGATCCCAGAACCCGGGATCACACCCTGAGCCAAACGCAGATCCTCAACCGCTGAGCCACCCAGGTGTCCCAGTGAATAAATAAATAAAATCCTTAAATACACACACACACACACACACACACACACAAGCAAAATGAAGACAAGCACACACAAATACTTCCTGCTAAACATAAATCTACAAACTAGCATTCACAGTGGGACAATTTCTAAAATGATGAAATCTCTTTTCCTGTGTTTATATGATAATTGATATATTTAAACAAATCCTGTTTGGGGCAGATAATGTGTCCTGATAGTAAAGGTAGCTTTCCCCTTTTTTATTTTATAATACTATTAGCCTTCTGTAATGATTTGCATCATCCTTTGGGAAGAAGCAAACTTTTAAAAACTCTTGTCCAAATTCCAAATCTGCATAAACTACCCGATTTCCTTCCACACTTAAAAAATGCCTAGATTATTAATTCTTTCATTGTTTTAAGTTATTTCTGCAAGCTAAAACCTAGTGCCTTTCTAATTGCCTGGAGCTGAGGATTCCTGATCTCAGAAAAATCCTAGCCAATAGAATGTTGGGTTAAAACAACTTGTCACCTTGACATCACAAGCTTAACTCTCCTCACTACCCCTAGCAACCAATATACAGGCATAGCAACTGCAGCTGGTGCAACGGAACTGCATTGTTTAAAATAAACATTTTCCAAGTTGGCATTTGCAAGTGATCTTTTTCTTTCCATCATTTAAAATATAAGTGTGAACATATCATAAGAAAAAGTAAAACAAATAAAATGAAAACTGCTTGGTAAGGTAGGTAGGAGAACAAAAATCCTAAGAAAATGCTAACTGCCAAAAGGGACCTATGCTTTTACCTTTACCACACTGGAAATTCCATTATCAGATATATTGGAGGTTTTTTCCTAGGGTTCACTGAAATTTAGGATTCAAGGATCTCCTGAAAAAATTATCCCCATGTAATTCTATCGTTCAAGCATCTGGAGAGTGCCTACCATGTACTAGGAGACACCGGTATGCAGAGATGGAAAATAAAAAGTTATAAGATATTTACACAGATAACTACAAAATATAAAGCACATAGAGAGAGCAGATTACACACAAATGTTCAGAACATGGTATCTTGAGCCAGACTGAGTAGATTTGGACCATAGTAGTAGGAAACTTCACAAGTCACTTATCCTCTCTGTATTGCATTTCCTTATCTGTGAAAAAAGGGGGAATAGTAGCACCTACTTCTGAAGGTAGATGTGAGGCTTAAGTGAGTTAATTTACATAAAATGGTTAGAATATGGCCCGACACATAGCAAGCATTATAGATGTGTATTCTATTATTAATTTTAAGATTGAATGTGACAGGTGACATATACAGTTTCAGAAGACATGCAATGGATATTTAAGAAAGAGAGAGCTTATCTCTGGAGAGCAGGGAAAACTTTAAGGAGGAGGTGAATTGGATTTTAAGTAGTGTGATAAGAGAAGTAGAGTTCTTCACTAGAGTGAAGAACTAGCCAATATGAGAAGTATAAGCAAATATGGAAGTGACTCAGCAAAGGCACAGATGAAACTTTATGACTTGAGGAAGAGAGCAGAGGGAGCAAAAGGGGATGAAAGGGGGCTGTGAGGACATCATATGACAAAATATCTCCTCAGTGGCTCTCTCAGGGTAAGTACAACTCTGTAAGGCCTGAGGGTGAGAACAAGCCATTGCAGCTGGTGCAAAAGCTCTGAATTTCTATGTAACTCCATGTGTCTGAAAAATGTTAAGAGTTCAGTTTTGGTCAAAGGACAATTGCATGGAGTTGAGGGTTGGGTGAAGGAGTACAGGAGAAGAGCAGAAGAAGAAGCTGAAGAGGGGGGCCAAAGAAAGCCAGGAAAGGCCAGGAAGTCTATCAACATCACACGAAGGACCTGGGCTTCCTTATGTAGACTGGCATTTCTCAAAGTATGTGTCTCCTCAGAGTTTTTACCTTACAATCTACTAAAATGTTGGTTAAAATGCAGATTTCTTAGGAGAGGGGAAGAATATTAAGTGAAAGGGCTGCAGAAAAATAGGCAGGAAGGTGGTTCGGGGAAGTAGAAATTAGTCCTACAGTCTTGTTCTCAAGTTCCTACTTCTAGGGCTCACCTTCCCAAGATCTTCCTTCATTGCAAGGCATAAGAGGATCAATTTGGATCAATTATACCTTTCCTATCCTCCCCTATGGGTTTGTATTTATCGCCTGAACCACTGAATGTATGTTTAAACCTTCTTTGAGGTTGAACTTAAGGGATCTCATTCCCTTAAAAGGGTAACAAAGGCCACATCAGAGAAGAAACTATTCTCTGGTAATTTGTGGGCATCAGAAACACATTGTGGTAGATCAGGAGTGGCCTGCAGACAATTAGGGGTCACAGTGAGGAACCCTCACCCTATGGTGGGACCCACTTAGACTGCCAGAAAGGGATGACACTACACAGATCACACCATGCTGTGTGAAAAATAATGCAATGGCAACAGGAACCCTAATAAAGATGTCAAGGATATCAGCTGCAAAGCCAGGAAAATGAAAAACACACATTTCTCTTAAGCTCTGGTGATCAGTCTAAAGAACCTCTCTTCTTGGTATAGTAAATGCTTATGCGAGCCCATCACTGTAGTTTGATGGGTTTCTCTTCAAACTTTACTCTTTTGTTTTCATTTTTTGTTATATACAAAGAACCATCTGTATCCTTTTCTCAATTTGAGATAACAGAAGTGGGGTCTGTTGTGAATTCTATTACTCAAAGCAGTACCTGTACAAGCTCCCTAGGAAGACAGTCCTATTGAAGCTCAAACTATCAGAGATAAAGGAGATCTTAAGGGCCAAAACATAAGGGATATGTCTTCCTGTGCAAATAACTGGACAATCTAGGGAGAGCAAAGTACACACACATAAGTGGCCAAGTAATCTTGTTTGTAAAATCAATGAATAATTTGCTACACTGTGTGTTTTATAATTAATGATTTAATGCTGTCTCTGTCAGAAGGCTTGAGAGATTTCTGATTCATAAATATTTTAGAATTTGTATCATGGAAAGGTAGATCCGGAACTGTCAACAAAAATTAAGTGGTAAGGACAGTCATGCACTGAATGTATCGGGGGTAAAAAAGGAAGAGAGAAGAGAAAGACTTTAGACTTCATGATGCCTGCCATGTTCCATGCACTGTCCTGAAGTCTTTTCACATGTAATACTCATTTAATTCTTAAAACAGTCCCATAAAAGCAATAAAAATTATCCCAAAGAGTGGTTTCATTTCCAAAGACTCTACAAACCAGTATTTCTGATATCTAGTACCTGGAAATAGTATGAAGGTAATGATAATCATAAAAACTATGATGTCTGCAAGCCATTTTTATATTTCATTTAATTTTTTCCTACAGAAATGTTGGAAAGGAAGGAAGTAGGAAGAACAGTAGCTATGACCTCTGCTTTTCTACAGACAAGTAATAAATAAAGCTCTGAGAAGATAAGTGACCCAACTAGTGAAGCCTAGTTGAATATAAATCCCAAATATTGAGATTTCCACGCTTACATGATTTTTCCCAAAGTTAAGTCTCAGTAGAAACTGATGTTAAAGAAACCAGCAGACCCCCCGCCCAAGCTGGGTCAGGGGCCACCCCATCCTCTCTTTACCCTCCCTTCCAAAAGCCACCATGTCACAGACATTGATGTGTCTTCCTGCCCCTCCCACTGCTTGGAAGGCATTCCAAGGACATTGAAAGCTGTCACCCCGATCTTAGCACACAAATATAAATAGTCATGATACAAAACAATACAGTGGGCTACTAAGCAGAAAGAATATATGCACTCATTAAAATGGGTGTTTCGGATAAAGTAAGTGAAAAAAGCAAGTTATAAGAAGATATGTATGATCCTTTTAGGCTTCTGAAGGCTGTATACTTTTCATAGAGATGCACATATACACATATACATGTATACATACAGATATGCAAATGGAGCACATTATACACAAAAGCTAACAGCGGTTACTTTCAGGGGTTTGGGGAAGGTATCATGTGGTAATCAACGGGGCTAGGCCCAGGTGTCTGAACACACAGCCTCTAGAGCCACACCATGTGGTCCTGAATCCCAGCTCATACATCAGCCATGTGACCACAGGCAAGTTACTCCTATCCTCAGTGTCTTCATCTGCTGTAACATGAAGGTGAAAATAGGGCTGATAAAAGGGCTGAATGATATAATAATATATAAAGCACTTTTAGTCTCTGGTACTTAAAGAATGCTTTCAAAAAATGTGAGTGTTTTTTATAAGGAGAATATGTTACTTGTATAACTTTTTAAAAATTTAAGTAGGATTTGAGATAATGAGAAGGTAGGTGATTTAGTTTCCTAAGGTGTCTGCCACAAAGTACTGCAGAGTGAGTGGCTTACACAACAGAAATGTATCTCCCCATCGTGGAGCCTGGAAATCTGAGGTCAAAGTGTCAGGAGGGCGAGTTCCTTCTGAGGCTATGAGGGAGGATCTATTTCATGTCTCTCTCCCAGCTTCTGGTGGTTTGCTGCAGCCCATGGCATGCCTTTGGCTTGTAGATGCACCCTGACCTCTACCTTCATCTTCGCTCAGAGTTCTCCCCATTGTGTTTGTGTCTGAGTCCAAATCTCCCCCTTTTATAAGGACATCAGTCCTATTGGATTAGTCTTGCCCTAATAAACTCATCTAAATTGGATTCTCTGCAAAGACTCTAATTCCAAATAACTTCACATTCACAGGTTCTGGGGGTTAGAACTTCACCATCTTTTGGGGAGACACAATTCAATCTGTAAAAATGGGAGAAGACCATACTAGAGGTCATTGCAGTATTCCAGGTTTTTCCTAGAGTACTGGCCAAGTAGATTATTAAAATGAAAATAAACAAACAAACCAATAAAATTTGGTGATTGGAGGTAGAGAGGCAGGGACTTTGGAGTTTCTGGCTAAAGCATCTGGCAGATGCTGGTGGTGGCATTTACTGAAATTCAATGAGGGCCAGAGTACACAAACTGAAAATAAATATTTAAAAGTCTCAAAAATTAACTTTAACAAAATACTTAATTCTAGCAAAGATGTGGCATAGGGCAACCAGGTTTATTTTAAGATTGAAGCTTGGTTATCTCTGGGTGGCTCAGCGGTTAAGCGCCTGCCTTCGGCCTGGGGTGTATCCTAGAGTCCTGGGATCGAGTCCCATGTCAGCCTCCCTGAATGGAGCCTGCTTCTCCCAATGCCTGTTTCTCTGCCACTCTCTCTCTCTCTCCCTCCTGCCCCCATGTCTCTCATGAATAAATAAATAAAGTCTTTACAAAAAAAGACTGAAGCTTAATTTTTAGATTTTATTTCCTATGCTTTTAGTCTCTTTCACTACTTCTGGTGCTTGGATTTCAGTGTCGCGGGTCTTTTACAAATACTGTCATGTTGTTCTCCATGGAGGTTTCTGCAATCCCTTGCTATTGAGCATCATGTGTTCAAGTGGCTTTAGGTGCAGACCTGGTTCACAGGATTAGGACTGATCCACTTTGCAAGCAATGAGGGAGTGTCCATTCCTTTCATTGTTCTATCTGCACCTAACTTAAAGTTCCCTTAAATGCTCCCAGCATAAGCGACTAGACTACTAAAGCTATTGGAGTAGAAATAGGGAGAAACCTTGGCAATTAAAGTTTTTTTAAACCTCTAAAGTATGTGCTGAATTGTATGCAGTAGTATAATTAAGACATTGGGGAGCCCCTGGGTGACAGATAAGATTTGCTGCAAGAAATTTTGCAATAAGTATTAACACCTCTAGATCTGTATGGATGACTTGTGATTAAAGCTGCCTATGGCAGAAACAAGAGAAAAGGAGATGTAGGAGATAGTTTGGGAAGTAGGATGGTGAGCAGAGGTAGAAATCTTTTAGGCTGTAGGAAAGTAAATTAAAAAAAAGACTCCAGATTTTTCTATCATTGAGGTATTGTCAGTAACTATTTTGAATCAGTTAGGTGAACTGTAGAGTCCTCTCTTCTGTGTTTGTTCATCCTTTCAAGAAATATGTACCAGGAGTCTGCTATGTGCACATGCCAGGCACCCTTTGATGCTGGGGATACATCAGTACCCACCTTCATGGAGCTTAGGCTCTAGAATGGGGAAGACAGGCACTAAACAAAGAAGCAAATGTACTATAATGTGTCAGATGGGGATGAATGCTTTGAGGAAAAATACAGCATTGTAGGGGGTAGAGCTTGGTAGATGGGAATGGAGTTGCTAATTTATAGAGTCATCAGAAAGGTCTTTCTGATAACATGAAAGGTCTTACAGTAAGAATAAGTTGAGTGGAAATAATCTCCACCCTTTTCAAATTTAGTGAATCTGAGGCTTCTGGCATATGGAAACAAACTTACAAAAGAAAGATGGGCTTTCTTTGACCTGGTGCATCTGCACATTTTTTCTTTCATTGTTAATATTTTAAAGTCATGATTGTTTAGAAGTGAGTGCAACAAGGTGGGAGAGCCAGGCTTTTGGTTTCTGATAGCCCTGAGTTCAGATTCTGGTTCTAGCCCTTACTGACCGTGAGGGGATGAACAAGTGACTTAATCTCCCTTAAAAATAAGAATGGTGAAAAAAAAAAACAAAAAAAAAAAAACAAAAAAAAAAAATAAGAATGGTGAAAGGGAATATAAGGGAAGGGAGAAGAAATATGTGGGAAATATCAGAAAAGGAGACAGAACATAAAGACTCCTGACGAAACGAACTAGGGGTGGTGGAAGGGGAGGAAGGCGGGGGGTGGGGTGGGGGTGAATGGGTGACGGGCACTGAAGGGGGCACTTGACCGGATGAGCACTGGGTGTTATTCTGTATGTTGGTAAATTGAACACCAATAAAAAATAAATTTATTATAAAAAATAAGAATGCTAATAAAAAAGAATGAAATCTTGCCACTTGCAACAACATGGTTGGAGCAGACAGTTTAATGCTAAGTAAAAGAAGTCAGAGAAAGATGAATACTGTATGATTTGATTCATATGTGAAATTTATGAAACAAAAAAATGAGCAAAAGGGAAAAGGAGAGAGAGAGAGAGAGAGAGAGAGAAACCAAAAAACAGATGCTTAACTATAGAGAACAAACTGCTGGTTACCAGAAGGAAGGTGGGTAGGAGAATGGATGAAATAAGTGATGGAGATTAAGAAGTGTACTTGTAATGAACACTGGGGAACATATATGGAATTGGTGAATGATATCTTGTACATCTGAAACTAATGTAACACTGTATGTTAACTAACTGGAATTAAAATAAAACCTAAAAAAATGAGAAGTATAATGTCTGGCTTGGGTCACCAAGAACAGTCCCTGCCCCTCTATCCATCCCTAGCTCCTGACTCAGGAAAGACATTATTTATTATTGGAAATTGAGGTTTGGGGCAATGAAACATAACTGTGCAATCCAGTATGAAAAGAAAACATTGATAATCCCTGAATTTTCTACCCTTTTCATATTTAACCATCATTTTATTTAGTGTTTTCCCATCATTGACATGGGAACAATATTAATTATATATTAAGAATGATTACATACTAGTGAATTCAATTCAAAATATTTTATGGGATAACTTTAGGTATAAATGTCTTGAGAGAAATACAAAGGTCAAAGCCAACCACATCTGCCATCTAGAAGGAAAAACAAGCATGTAGAGTTCTAACACAGAGCAGTGGCAACATGGCAATGGAGATCTATAAGGAGAGTGCCACAAGAGCAGGGGGTGTTAAAGCGCTATATCTCAGAGGAATGAGAGGTTAGAACTTGAAGTGGGTCTTGTCTCATGAGAGGAAGGATTCTCTGTCAGATGGGACAGAGAGGATTCCTGCGGCGGCAGAAGTGAGATTTAGGGGGAGCCAAAGGAGAGAAAGGGGGCAGGAGAGTAAAGGGTACAGAAGATGATATTTTTAAATGGGCAAATCTTAGTTATTTTGAAATCAGAAGTGACACTGAATGAAAGGAACAATTGGGACAGCTGTAAACTTCCTTATTGGACACTCCTTTTATGTAGGGTATGACTTCTATCTTGAATCACTTAGGGTAGTAGAAATATGCTACAGGATACATGACATTTCTATTTCCAAAGCCTGAATCTGGGTCAGCTGGCAAAAGGACACTGATAAAGTCAGATAAGGAGGAGAAAAATATCTTTCTCCCTCTGTGAATGGTCTGGTTCTGATCCATTCTAATTTACTTAGAAAAAGTATTTCTAATTATTATGGACAAGCAGGACAAAGGTATGAAATACCTATGAAGACAAGGCAGTTCAAGTTGCTAAATAGAAATCTATTATCACTCTAGATTTTGAATAGTATTTGAAGACTCTAAAATCTACTTCAGGTTTCTTTGGATAAAGATAAAAACTTGCTCTCATTCTCTTTTTTTTCTCTAAAAAGTCCAACCTTGATTCTATATGAAGACTTCAAAATGTTTTGAAGGTGGACATTTCCGTAGCAGAAAAAAAAAATAACTCTAAATACTTTTTGGCAGGATTTGAATATTTTTTCAACTTTCTGCAGCATATGCAGACAATAAACAGATAAAATTATAAATCATGGCATGTTACTTGAGAGTTCTGTTGAAAGAAAAAATGTCAGCTCAAATATCAGCCAAAAGGTAGGCTATAAATAAATACTTATAGATCCGCAAGTTATCATTTTTGAATTTGTTTTACCATACAAAGGAGGATATTTTAACAGCATCTCATTAGCAGTTTCAGCTTATAAGAATTTTCTCATTGAAAATCTTAAAAGCTTATAAGGATTTTCTCATTGAAAATACCAAATCTAATTGATAATATCAGTATTTGTCATTTACTATTGATGAAGAGATGGAACTGCATTGACATTCTGCTAGTAATAGGATAAAATGAATCCTCATTTATCAAATGCTGCTAAAACAAATGTTTGTGGGTTTTGGAAACATGCTACTTGCCCTAGTACATCAAGCCATCAGAGTGTACTTGCCAAATAACTTAATGAACAATTAATCCAACCTCCTCATTGTGTAAATGTGGAAACTGAGTCCAAGAGTGGTTAAATAACTTATCCACATTGTTCAGCACCAGGAGATTCATTCCAGATGGATGATCACTAAGACATGGCACCTGAAGACTATTGTCTTTGGAGTTAGGATGAACCCAAGATCACTGTCTTGTAGTTTCTGACGTTACATCTAACTCTAATCTTTGTGCCCCTTGCTTCTTGGAAATGCCGTGTTACTTAAATTTTCATCTTATGAAAATAATTATCTGAAAGAAAGCTCTATCTCCCTCTCACTTCCCTCCCTCCCACAGAGTAAGAAAGATAAAGTATTATTTTCTATTCAATAACTATTGAGTCAAATTGTCTAAATGACATCCTGAGAATACTAGGCTTTCAAGAAAGCTCAATGGCTAATTTGATATCCATGACAACAAACAGAGGTATGGAGGGAGAAACGACACATGCCTCTTATTTGTCTGAGATCTCTTTTGCATAACTACCTGCTCTTTGCCTTACTTATAATTCTTCCAGATATATTGCTACTTGGCATTATCAACAAGGACCTCAGAATTGCAATGCAGTTTCAGACCATAGACTAGAAACAGGTGAAAGCCAGAGCAAGAAATGTAAGTGTGTGATCAGGGTAAGGAGTTTGCATTTTAGTTAATGTACAGTTGGATGCTACTGAAGTAAAGGGATGGTGTGATCCAATTTAAGTTTCAATAAATTTGGATTTTGTAGTGGATGCTTTGTGGAAACTGGGTGAGAGCTGGAGAGGAACTCAACATTGGAGGCCATGGTAGTGATCTGGGGGAAAGATGATGGTGGTTTAGGCCAATGTGTTGGCAGTACTAATGAAGAGACACTTTTGTTTTATTTGCCTTTTGTTTTTTTTTTTCTTTTTTTAGATTTTAACACTTTCATTTTTAATTTTTTTACATTTCAAGTTTTTATTTAAATTCTTAGTTAACATAGAGTGTAGTATTAGATTCAAGAGTAGAATTTAGTGATTCGTCACTTATATATAACACCCAGTGTTCATCACAAGTGCCCTGCTGAAGACTCACCATCCATTTAGCCCATTCCCCATTCACCTCCCCTCCAGCAACCCTCAGTTTGTTCTCTAAGTTAGGAGTTTCTCATGGTTTGCCTCCCTCTCTCTTTTTTATTCTTTCCCCTATACTTATCTCTTTTGTTTCTTAAATTCCACATGAGTGAAATCATAGGGTATTTTTTCTTTCTCTGACTTATTTCACTTAGCATAACACACTCTAGTTCCATTCATGTCATTCCAAATGGCAATATTTCATTTCTTTTTTATGGCTGAGTAATATTCCATTGTATATCTGTGATTCAGCAATTGCACTACTAGGCATTTACCCAAAGAATACAAAAATACTAATCCAAATGGATACATGCACCCAATATTTATAGCTACCTCATTTTCAATAGCCAAGGTATGGAAAGAATCCAAATGTCCATTGACTGCTGAATGGATTAAAAGATATTTTTGAAGGTAGACTCAAAACCTGGTGGATTAGATGTGAATGGGTGGTAAGAAAGGGAGGTAATCAAGGATGACTTCAAGAGCTCTCTCCTGACCATGTCAGTAGCAATTTGCTGAAATGGGGAAAGTTGATGGAGAAACAGGTTACTGACAAGATTACAGAAAGATGGTACAGTGTGTGTATGTGTGAGGGGAAGGATGCAACAATGCTCCAATTACCAAATAGGAACACCCTTCCCACAAAGAAATCATTCCCTTTCTTCCTTGATAGTTTACATTATGAAGCTGCTTTGTGAGTTGATACCTGTGTCAGCCCTCAAGGTTGTCCACTTGCACTGTTCCATTGGCAGTACAGGTTCCTCTAAGATTCCAGCAAAATTTTTCAGTCAGTGTAGGCTTTCAATGTTGATGTTCATTTTCATCCTTTCTTGGACTTCATAGGTATTTTAGTGGTAAAATAGACGCAATTACATGAGGGGATACCCACTAGGCATCATTTTATTTTATTTTATCTTCTTAATTTTTTTCGAGGCATCATTTAAAACCAGAAGTGTGTTACACTAGAATTCACACACAAAAGCTACAAAACATATTCTTCCATATTCCAGTAAATAATCTTACTGCTGTCTCAAAAAATTAGTATAGGATAAAAACAAAAATAAAAATAAGAATGAGGAGGTACCTAGGTGGCTCAGGGGTTGTTTGTTTCCCTTTGGCTCAGGTCGTGATTCCGGAGTCCTGGGATTGAGTTCCACCTCAGGCTTCTCACAGGGAGCCTGCTTCTCTCTCTCTGCCTCTGTCTCTGCCTCTCTGTGTGTCCCTCATGAATAAATAAATAAAATCTTAAAAAAAATAAGAATGAGGAAGATGTAGCATAGACAGTGGTTAAAAAAATAAATGACTATAAAATATATATTAAATGTAATTAGTTAAAGGGTCATAAAACTAAAAGTTAATGTCAAAAGATAACTCATATAAAAAACCACATAAAAAACCACAGAAATGATCATCTGGATTCCATGACCCAGATATTAATAAAGACTGAGCAGTGAGAGAAGGGATAATAAGATAGGAGAGAAATCAAAAACAATGAGAACAGAGGCTATCCTAGTTTCTACTGTATTACTAATGCTAGTGTCCAGCTCAGTGCCTAGAAAGAACTAGGTCCTTAATAAATATTTATTGAATGAGTGAACATTAATTTAGTATTATACAGTTGCAATTTCAGTTTTTATTTTTTAATTTAGACATATTAAACACCACAGGATAAAAGTTGAATGCGTATATCCCAATTCATTTTATAAGGTACATAAAAGAAAATATTCATTCTTGAAGAGAGAGAAAGCAAAAAAAATAGCAATGAAGTATGAAAAATACAAAGCAGCAAACAAGGCAAGAGAAAATGAAATTTAATAATAGTTTGCTACTATGGTTATTATAATAAACCCTTGATTAAAGAAAAAGACATATTACTGTTCAAAACAAAATTCAATTACATACTGCTTATAAAATGATCAGTGAAATCAAAATGACTCAAATATTGAGAACAAATTTTGTAACTGTTACTTATCAGAGAAACATAAAAACTAAGTAGAGATAAAGAATATAAATAATTAATATAGTAACTTTTGTACTCTAAAATAAAGATCACAACTCCTTTTCAAGCACCCATAGCATGCTCACATAAATTAACCATATTTCCATATGAAAACCAAAAAAATCCCTAAACAAATGCTCCCAAATAAGAAATAAAAGGACTAGGGCAGCCGGATGGCTCAGTGGTTTAGTGCTGCCTTCGGCCCAGGGTGTGATCCTAGAGACCCCGGATTTAGTCCCACATCAGGCTTCCTGCAGGGTGCCCGCTTCGCTTCTCCCTCTGCCTGTGTCTCTGTCTCTCTCTGTGTGTCTCTCATGAATAAATAAATAAAATCTTTAAAATAAAAAAAATAAAAGGACTATATTTTAGGGTCTCAATTTACTAAAGTAAGAAATTACTTTTTCAATAATTAAAAATTTTGGAATTCTTACCATATTAAAAAATCTATTTTTGTAAATAATAATTGAGTCAAAGGAAAAATATATAAATAGAAAATCTTTAGAAGATAAAGAAAATGAGATGCCTGGGTGTCTCGGTCGGTTACGTGTCTACCTTCAGCTCAGGCCATGATCCCAGTGTCCTGGGATTGAGCCCCACCTCAGGCTCCTTGCTCAACACAGAGCCTGCTTTTCCCTTTCCCTCTGCCTGCAGCTCTGCTTGTGCTGCTCCCCCCCCCTCTAATAGTCTAAAAAAAAAAAAAAAAGATAAGGAAAATGAAGATACTGCTCATTAGATTACACTGAATTAGAAGCAAATTCAAGACTTTAATTTTACCGTTAAAATATTAATCCAATGAAATAAGTTAACTATGCATTAAGTTGAAGAAATAATGAGTAAAATGACAAAATATCCTTGAAGTTAATAGGCAAAGTAAACATTAAATTTAAACAATGAAATGTATCATTAGAAGATACAGAGAAATTGATTAATACAATTGCTGATTGTTACAGGAAAAACTATCAAATTAGAAATATGGAAAGTAATAAAAGAATATATGTAGGGAAATTTCTAAAATAAAATAACCTTTATAAAATCCTAACTAGTCTCAAAGTATTCACTGATATATCCTGAAAAATAAGCACCGGAATTAGCTCATGATGTAGAAAGCCTGAATATACAACAATCATGGAAGACATGCAAATTTTATTTTAGAAACCTGTAAGAAAAGACTTCATGTATGAATGACTTTATTAAGAAGTTTTTTTCAAACTTTCAAGGAACACATAATTACCATGCTACATAAATATTAGAGGCCAAAAGAAAATCTGGGAAGCTTCTTAGTACATTTTATGAAGCTGGTATAGCCCTAATTGAAAACTTGAGAAAAATATCTCAAACTATAGATTAATTTAATTTTATTAAAAGAGCTATGAAAACTTAACATACCAGAAAAGAGAAATAAAAAACGACTTAGGAAGTACCCATTACAACCAAACAGTGAATAACATAATGCAAGAATCTTTAATTTTTAAAACATAACTCATCATATCAAGTAAAGTTAATGAGACAACTTACATTGTTTGGGCTGGATTACTTAGTCAATACAATATGACTATTGGAAAGGAGGCATCTTTAGTATTTTCTGCAGATGAAAAGATTGCATGCTTAGAAACCCCCCTCTAATCAACTGAAAATTCTTAAAGACTTAAATTTAAACTTAAAGTTTTCAATAGGTTAACATACAAATCAAAATTTAAAATGTAATTGCTTCCAATATTCTAGGGATAATCATTTAGAGGTAGAAAAAGTAACCAATTTTTAAAAAACGTTTTAAAAAATATTTTATTTATTTATTCATGAGAGACACACAGAGAGAGGCAGAGACATAGGCAGAGGCAGACGGGGAGCCTGATGCAGGACTTGATCCTGGTACCTGGGGATCATGACCTGAGCCAAAGGCAGATGTTCAACCATTGAGCCACCCAGGCGTCCAGGAACCAATTTATAATAGGAATAATCTTATTTTAAAAAGTAGGAAATGTTTATGGTGAAATTTCAGATCTTTCCTGATATCTATATCTACATCTTTACTTATCTACATATGCTGTATTCCTAGATAGCAGAACAAATTTGCAAAGATATCAGTTCTTTCCATATCACTTGAAGGATTTGGTACCATTACAATTAAAGTTGCCAAAGATGTGTTTTGGAAGCTAACTACACAGTTTTAAAGTTTATCTGGAATGAAATGACCAACTAAGAACACGAAAAGAAATGAAATGGATAATTTCTCTACCGGATATTACATCTATAACAAGGTAGTAATATGTAAGACAGTCTGCTAGAATTGGCAGATGTAACCAGGAAAGTAGTTCAGAAAGAGATTCTGATAGATTTTTAATATATGAAAAAGATCATGTCACAACCCAGTAGAGAACAAAAGACTATTTGGTAAATGGCACTCAGGTAATGGGTAAACTACTTGGGATAAAATAAGATTATTTCTTTTCCTCTTACCATATGTCAGAATTTCTAATGAACTTAAGACAAGTATTAAAGATGAAACCTTTAAAAAAATGTAGGTAAAAAAAGATACTATATAGATTTGATTTTATTTAAATAATTATTTAAAATTCTATACATTGAAATAACATAAACAAGCATACAATTTAAGAAAATATTTTCCAGGGATCCCTGGGTGGCGCAGTGGTTTGGCGCCTGCCTTTGGCCCAGGGCGCAATCCTGGAGACCCCGGATCGAGTCCCACATCGGGCTCCCGGTGCATGGAGCCTGCTTCTCCCTCTGCCTATGTCTCTGTCTCTCTCTCTCTCTCTGTGACTATCATTAAAAAAAAAAGAAAATATTTTCCACAAATATGAAGGCAAAAGATTAATACACATAATATTTAAGGATCTTTTACAAATAATTGAAAAGAATGAAACCTCAATATAACAATAGGTAGCCAGGCAGCTCATAAAATAAATTTAAGTACCCACTAAATATGTGAAAATGTTACACCACAAAAATTTAAAAAAGAAATCTGATTTAAAACACATGCTATTTTCGATCTATCAGATTCATGCTATTGGCAGAACAGTTCTAGAAATGTGATAAATCAAGATCCTTAGAAAATCTTATAAAAATTTTTATTCTACTGAGAGTAATCTCTTGTAAGGAAACAGAAATGTAAAAGTACATAAACACCTCCAATATCGATGCTGCTGATATCAATAGTGGCATGGTTCAATGAATTATAGCTTATCTATCTGTATGATTTAATATTATACAAACATTCATCAGACTGAGGAATTTTAATGACATAAATTAAAACACTACATTTCAACAGCTCAAAATATTGTAAATATTTCTTAAGGTATACATACATATAAAACTTCTAGTCTATATGTATAACTCTAAGGAATTCACCAAAATATTAACAATGATAGTTTAGATCTATTGGATTAAGGGTGATATTTTTTTCTTAAGGGTGAGATATATTTTTAAACTCTATATTTTTTTTAAGATTTTATTATTATTATTTTTTTATGATAGTCACAGAGAGAGAGAGAGGGAGAGAGGCAGAGACATAGGCAGAGGGAGAAGCAGGCTCCATGCACTGGGAGCCTGACGTGGGATTTGATCCCGGGTCTCCAGGATCGCGCCCTGGGCCAAAGGCAGGCGCCAAACCGCTGCGCCACCCAGGGATCCCAAACTCTATATTTTTTAAAATGAGCATAGATATACATTAAAATTAGAAATAAATAAGCATTGTTATAAAATAAGCTAGAGAAGTTTATAATGTAATTAGAAACATTGTCATTAAAAATAGGAAAAACCCAAAAAAGGTATCCTGCCATTATTGGTAGATTTCACTTAAGTAGAAGCCTCACTTCCAAAGTTTAGATAAACTAGTGGTCACTTTACTTTTATTTTTTAAAGATTTTATTTATTTATGAGAGAGAGAGAGAGAGAGAAAGCAGGGGAAGGGACAGAGGGAGAGGGAGAAACAGACTCCCCTCTGAACAGGGAGCCCAAGGTGTTGCTGGATTTCAGGATCTTGAAATCATGACCTGAGTCAAAGGCAGATGCTCAACAGACTGAACCACCCAGGTGCTCTACACTTTCTTTAAAAATGCAAGGAGCACCCTTCCTGACAAAGCTCAGATTTGTTGGTCTTTATAAAGATGCAAAACATACTCACATAAGAGTCAGCAGATTTGAAGCTGGAGCTTTTAGCTTTTGGCACAGAACAATTCCTATTAACCTCTTTTATTTGAACATATAAATGGCATATTTTTATTTTTAAAATATACTTAAACATGTATTTTAGGTACATATGTAGAAGCCCGTGTATTTGAAAATGACTCTGGTCCAAATAAAGAAAACCATTTAGAACCTTCCCATATAATTATTATCACATGGCTTAAATTTCAGTCACGTAAATAAATGCTTCCCTGGACTCCAACAAGTTTTCCTGCCTTTTTCTTCCTTCCATAATCATTAATAAAAGTTCCAAAAAAAAAAAAAAGTATTTCTCCTCCCTATCTTCTAATCAGCTTGTTGGGTTTAATTGGCAAAAGTGACATTTGTATAACCAATAGCTCTCTTTCAAAGAAGACTATGATGGGGATGATTTTCAAAGGTCTAAAAAAGGTTCTGTGGCCTTCAGTAGGGCTCATCTGATCATTCAAATAGAAGCCATCCAGCCATAAACAGTCTATGTGTCAGACAGGGAGCTTCCTTAACACATGCATATATCCCATCCCTTTTCTACTGGCACAAGTCAGAGGTGCTGTTCCAAGTGTGAAACGTGAGTATGAGCAGCAATTTACAGAGTGTGCATTGCTTTTTTTGTGTCTGTTGGTGGGACACTGGAAAATGGGTCTGGCACAGTTCATCCCTCACAAATGCTTAATGCCATCCCTAGGGACAGAAATATCACAAGCCCAGAAAAACACAGCTTTTAGCTGCTTGGTACTGAAAATTTCAGGCAAAATTCCAAAAGCCCTCAAAGCTAATGTCGAATTGACAAAGTGCCAAAAAACCTCCCTGGCATTAAATTTCCACTCTTTATTTTCTCGCTTCAGGTGAACAGCTTGTGAAAATAATAATGTGATAATGCCACCCTGTGTTCCAAATATCTCAAAGCACCATCTTGTTAAGCCTCTTGGTGTCCCTTTGAGACTAATGGGAATTGAGCCAACTCATTCATTTTACAGATGAGAAAACCCCACAGGAGGTGGGTCAAATATCTGGGCCCTGGCCATGAAGACTTATCACATAGGTCCCAGGTCTGAATTTAGTTCTCAAAACAATGCCAAAGTACTCTGACAAGTCCAACTAATATCAAAAAGGACTAGAGCAAGTCTCACAGAGAATAGTAGGTTGGTTGAGGGAATAAACTGGTGAAAGTGATCAAAACACATCCCAGGAGGAACAAGGCACAGTCTAGGCATAGCAATAAGGTATAGTCTAGGCATGAGGCCAGTTAGTAAGAATCGGTGAAGGCCGTCAATAGATCTAATGCAGCATTAGGGCATCTTAAAACAGCAGGCATGGTAGATTTCTTTCATTTAGTTTAGTGCATCTGAACCCCCATTCCATAATTATAGAACCCACTCTTAATGGAAGTTACAGCAAGAAATAGGATTCTATTCCCCAACTACAAAAGTAACTTTCCTTCCCTGATTCCTAGCAATCTGTCTTTGAACACAATCTAAATCAGTCAAGGGGATGAACCTATCCAGGGCTCTGAATCTGGAGGAAGCATCTTAGGGATGCAAGGGATGTTTTAGAACACTTTATGACCACTGCATCAAAGGCCCATGAGGCCAGCTGCACTTAAACAATGTCCATCTGTAGATGTGCCTTTCTCTGAGGTTCTGGTCAACCATGTTCTCTTAGTGCCCTCTTTTCTTCTGAGCATGATTTTCTAGTCTTCCGGTCAATTCAGTGAGATAGCTGATAACAAATTAATTTTTTTCTAATGAATAAATTTTTATTATTCTAATAAATTCGTTTTTAGCTGCAATTAACTAGGGTCAGGGTATGCTGATTTGTAACCTGGAAGACTGAAATAGGCGGTGGCCAAGGATGTAGAGAAGCTAACATCAAGCAAATGCAGAAGCATATGTCAAGTTTGTAGCAGCAGGAACTATAGGTTTGGAGGAATAATTTTTTCCTGGTGGAGGAAGTCCAGGTATGGCAGAAAGTACTAAATGATCTAATACCCGCTCTCTTGTCTTATTTTTATGTATCCAATAGGACTATGTTTCCCAGTCTCCTTTGCAGTTAAGTATGTCATCTGACTGAGTTCAGTAGAAAGTATGTGAGTTGAGTGATGCGTGCCTCATGCAGACCTGGCCCACTAAAACCTTCCACATGTGCTGCTCCATTTCCTTTTCCCTTCTGGTTTGTTGGAATGTAGATGAATTTAGGGTGGCCTTGGAAGTCACTTGTTGAAGATGGCAGAGCCTAAGTGACTATATGAAGATAGATTGCCCCACTGACCTACTCATCAGTCTGCTATTGATACCTCTAATCAAGAAATAAACTTTTGCTGTGTTTGAGCTATCATACTTTTGGATATCGATTTGTTATAGCATAGCCTAAATATATATTACATTTGGTAAAACAAACAAACAAACAAACAAACACAAACTAGTTGGTCAAGAAAAAATTCAAATTTAGAGCAGGGCCAGAGGAAAGGCTGTTATTTTTATTTAACTATGACATAAGAGGTAAATGTTGAATCTTTGAATTGATGAAATTTCCCTCAATTAGGAAAAGAACAGATGACAGTTAAGATGAAATCTCTAATAGTAGGTTTGTAACTACAGCATACAGGTTGAAAGGATGCAAGCAAAGAAGCTCATTAGAGATTTGCCAGTTCTGAATAGAATTGTAGAATTTATTAGAGATCAATAAATTTAAAATCTTTGGGTCTTTTTAATTCATTGAAATATCTCCATGTCAGAGATATAAATTATAACACTGGTTCTACTTTTTTCCCCTTTGACCTTGTTTTCCCTTCACAAATAGATTCAAATGATGCATTTTACCCCACTTCCCTTAATGATTTTTTTCCCATCCTCCATCTTAACTCATTTCTCAATTTCCCCCTTTCTTACTCCTTCTCGAGTGAGTAGTTTCTCAGGGGGCTCAGTCAAATTTGGGTAATATCAGTTCTGACAATCACACAATGCCTTGAACATGCACCCAATATATGTTTGTTGAATGAAGAAATTATTCTCATTCTCTTTTTAAAGGAGAAAACAGTGCACTAATGTCCCCTTTCCATGTTCAAGTTGAAAGAGATTTTAGAGATCAGTTAGTCCAACTACTAGACACACACACACACACACACACACACACACACATACACACACACACACCATAGGGTCTCATTCTGCATCATCTCTGATGTAGAATATCCAGTTTGTTCATGCATATTTCTGATGATGAGAAGTTCATTGCTGTATAAGGAGGCTAATATCATTGAAGGAGAGCTCCAAAGTTTAAAAAGTTACACTTATTTTAAATTAAAACATTTCTTTATAAAATTTCCACCAATTAGTTAGCATTGGGGTTCCTTGTAGACCACATACCCCACATACCCTTGCCTGGTAATCAAAAAACCTGCTAGCTCCAACTTTGCGGCTGTCCTACTATCTGACTTTTGATAGCATGTTTCTCCTCTCCTGAATGAAATTTCCTCAACTATAAAATAAGAGGTAGGAAAAAATTATATTTAAGATCATCGATAAAAATAACAGAAACCTATTGCACATCACTAGAAACTTATCTCCAGGCTAACTCTGATTAATTAGTTAACACTTTTTTAAAACATCTATTTTATTTATTCATGAGAGACACAGAGAGGCAGAGATGTAGGCAGAGGGGGAAGCAGGCTCCTCTCAGGGAGCCTGATGTGGGACTCGATCCTGGATCCTAGGATCATGCCCTGAGCAGAAGGCAGATGCTCAATCGCTGAGCCACCCAGGCATCCCTAGTTAACACTATTTTGATAAGGCTACTTAATCAGTAGAAATGTACCAATTTGTATTATTATTTCATCCACAGTTTTTTATCTTCTCAAAGATAACAGGAAAAAAAAACTTCAAAGTCATACTGAAGTTCTGATACAATGCCTTTGTTAATATTCCTAGTAATTCCAATAAAACTTAAAATGGATAAATTTGTATGACTTGCTCTAAGGCACTGAAGTTTGATATTCTTTTCTAATTATCCTCAAGTTGTTAGGCTGAGTCTACCTTTGAACAATTATTAAGACATATAAATAATATATCATGGATCATCAACAGACCTGCTTTCTATGCCAATATTCTGACCTGCCCAGTATAGTTCCATCAGTTCCAATGCACCCACAAAGAAAATCCAGGGGGAGAAATGTTCCTGCCATTGTGCTACAGAGGGGTCAGAGAGCAGGCACCAAAAGAGCATCCTGGAGAGATATGCTATTGATATCACTGCAGAATGTTGAATTCAAAATGAGTTTTCCACAAAGATGGGTCTTATTAATGATGTTAGGCACTATGAAATGTAGCGTGTCAAGTACAGAAGTGCCCATGAGATGGTGTCAAAGATCCAAGTAAGATGAAAATTAGGAGCACAAAACAAATTAGGCAAGATGGAAATGACCTGAATTCATCCCAGTAACTGGCTGCCCGGGTATGTACTTGTATTTTACATGCTCTGGCTTGAGTTTACTTATGGGAGGGAGCCAGATTCATTTAGAGGTACTGGGATTTGAAACACTAGTTAAAATGAGAAATGCATGGTATTCAGATTTATTTCTCTTTGGAGGTTATTTCTGTTCTTTCAACTACTCAGATATCTTCCTTGGAAAGTCTCGGAGTCCTTTTCAGTTCTCTGAAACATTTCAGATTACTGCAAAGTTTCTAGTAATATTTAATACTAATTTCATATCACTTAAGTCATATCTACTCTGGCCCAACATGTACTATAAAGTAAGAATGTGTCTTGTGAGTAAAACTGGGAGAGGAAGGAACACTTAATTGTAAAATGTGACAACTAAAACCAAAAACCACTTGATGGAAATCTCTGTGTAGAAGCATCAACCCAGGGTGATTCTCTAGGAAGCTAAAGAACTGCCCTTGCGCATCTGATGTCACCCTATGTATAATGCCAAACACTTACTAAAACCCAGAATCCATTTGGAACCAATTAGGGTCCTGCTTCACTACAATAATCTCAAGAATCTCTATCTCCCTATAAGAAACTACCCTTTGGGACTTTCCAACATGTTCTACTTTCAGGCTCTCCCCTACTTAAACTAGTATTATTGGGACTCTAGTAACAAGAGCTGCTTTCAGTTGGAAGCTTTGATGGAGACTGGTGCAATAGAAGTGAGTCTGTACCTGGGATGTCATAAAAATTTCCAAAATCAACTTAACTTTCTTAGTTCCAAAAATAGGTTGAAAAAAAGAAAAACCACACCTGCCAATCAGCTGCATCTATACTGAGCCACACTGCAATGCATCCTAACTAGGGTGGCTTTCAACTAAGTAAATATGCCCTTAAATCCTTTGTAGTCAAAGGTTATCTAGCCTTTGCAAGGGTGGGTGGACCATAAAAAAAGAGATCCATGAACATATTTTTATATTGGCAAGAAAAGCAAAATGTCACTCAACTAAATTTAAGATTGTTCACACACATCTGCTACCACCAGAATGTTATAAACAAAAAAAAAAAAAAAAAAAAAAAAAAGAAGAAGACGACGACGAAGAAGAAGAAGAAGAAGAAGAAGAAGAAGAAGAAGAAGAAGAAGAAATGTGAATGGTTCATAGTCTAAATAGCTCCAAATGTATTTCTATTGTTCAGATGACTTATGTTATTTCAACAATGATTGAAAGGCTTTCAAAGCAGAAGCCAAAACATGTTTATAGTTTGTCATATAGGAATAATTTTTGGTTAAATAAACACATAGACAACCATATCTCAACTACAAAATGTATGTGCTAGATAGCTGTTATTATAAATACACCACTAAAATGTGTGCAAAAAGAAATACAAAATGTTACATTTCTGATAATATCATAAGTGAGTAACATCCTTGAGAGAGAAATACAGAGACAAAGAGAATAAATTTACAGAGAATAAATTTCTGAATCAGGTACACTTCTACTCATTTCAGGACATAAAGCAGATGCATTTTATGACATGAGTCTCAAATATTCCAAATTAGAATGTTACAGTTTAATCAACCAGAATGATTTGTCCAAAGTCCACTACCAGCAGAAAAGTGAATGCAGTTTATCATATAGAAACAATCAAAGTTTTAAAATCACAGAAGTGCACCCAACAGTATTTCACTTGATGGGATGAGCACTGGGTGTTGTACTTACTATATGTCAGTAAATCGAACTCCAATAAAAAAAATATACAAAAAAAATTGAAAGGCACTACTACACATCTGTAAAAATCAAAGCAGGATTTTAAAATTTGGGGAAAGAAAACAAAAAAGAACTGGAATCATAATTCTACCTTTCACTCCTTTCAAAAACTGATTTCTTTTAAATATTGAAACCAATTAAAGAAATCATCAGTGGATCTATTCAGCTAAGCAGGCAAAAATGTGTAACAAGATCTTCTTAATGTAAAATTAAGTCACATCCTCCCAAATCTTGCACTTCTTACACTGTCGAAATGTAAATGCCATTTATCTAAAAATCAAATGCCAAATTACTAAAGAGTTAAGAAGCAGCAGCAAATTCACTTGGAAATTTTTTATAACAAGAAGAATTAGTCATATTTAAATTGGGGTTTAAAATTAGTTATATTTGAATTAGAGGTAAATTACATTTACCACTGGTTTTTACATATGAGAAGAACTATTGAGGGAAATAAATTCCATATTACAATATATAAAAAGATAGTTTTATTAAACTTTAAAATAAATGGTTCATTATAAAAAATGTTCCAAGCCTCACTTAATTGACCTGAGAAAATATAATTATTTGTTTTATTACTTTTTTATGACCCTATTCTCTTAAATAAATTTGAATAGTTAATAAAATATCTATTGGGGTCACTCTTGGAGCAATTTGAAATTTCTTATCTTTATTGGTTATGTAATGTCATATCATAGAACTACACCTTTGACAGTCTAAAGGAGGGTATTCAAGACATTTTTGGATAAACAGTTGCTTTAATTTCTGGTTTGCACACTTAATTTGGACTATTTTGAAACTAATAAAATATTTCCAATGATGCTTAAAAGTGTCTTTTAGTGGTCTATTACCTAGTCATTTTTAAAAATATTTTGTTAATTTATTCATGAGAGACCCACAGAGAGGCAGAGACACAGGCAGAGGGAGAAGCAGGCTCCATGCAGGGAACCCGATATGGGACTCAATCCTGGGACTCCAGCATCATGCCCTGAGCCGAAGGGAGGCACTCAACCACTGAGCCACCCAGGCATCCCTTACCTAGTCATTTTATAAAAGGATTTGTCCTTTCAACTTACTTTAGGTTTTTACTGTATATATTTTATACCAGTAAATTTACAATTTTATAAGTTATCAAATATCCCCTATGTGTAAACATTAGTGTACCTAGACATATGCTCTTTTTGGTAACTGAAAGTATGAACTGCAATTAAAAAAATTAAAACTGTCCTTCTAAACACAAATCAGAAACTACTTCTCAAAAAGAGTCTTCTTTTTACAAATGACAACAAACTGTACAGTTGGAATTTTTTAATGTGTGCATAAATATGCTATTTGCAAAGCAATCGTTTTGTCTAACTGCAATGAAATTAATTCATGGTGAATTAAAACAAAAACTTTGATTCTCAAAATACAAGGCGCCAAACATTCACATACCAACTGTTGCAATGAGAAAGTAATATTTCAAATTAATATATTAACGCTTCCTAATATGGTATCTTTAAGTAATTAATACTGAATTTGAAATGTAATGAAGGCCATCACTTTGTATAGCTAAATTTAGCATAGCTCAGTTAGACTTCAGAGTTTCCTTTCTATGTATGCAAAGCTATGATGCATGTAAAAAAGACAACAGACATTTGGAGAACTTACACTGTCAGATCGCTTGCTCTGGTCACAGTCCCACGTAGTCCCACACTGCCCAGACCTCTCCATGGTGCTGAAGAGCTACCCGTGCCCATTTGAGAGGAAAGAGTTATTTATTCGAACTGGCTTTGAAAGAAATCCATAAAGAGTCGCCTGTGTTAGCAAGTAAAGTTATCTGAAGAATTTCTGTAACACATGCTACAAAGGAGACGCTTTGCCCTTCAGTTACCAACCACGATGCTCAGGCGGCTCAAAGAGTATTTTGGAGCAGAAATCTTCAAGTATTGCAAAAAAGAGAGAGCTCTTCGGGAAATGAAGTTTGCTGATTTTCTTCAGTGTTCTTCAAATTGAAAACATACATGCGCGCACACACACACACACACACACACACACACACACACACACCCCTACAGAATACCAGGCTACCCAGAGAACAGAGGATTCCATAAAAGTTCTCGTTCTTCATGCAGAAAATAAGCTCCCATTAGTCCAAAGCATCCAATTCACTTCATCCTATCATTGCATCTACTTTTTTGATAAAAAACAGTAAAACGAAATAAAGCTCAGAATTCAACGAGGCACTGCACACACTATGTAAGCAGGTATGCCTCACTGTAGCCTTAGCCTCTGTCTGCTGAAGATTATCACAGCAGAAATCAGGCTCTTGTGGCTTTCACAGATTATCTCTTTCTGAAGCTGAAACGTATAAAGAGCCACATGACACCCAATGATGTCATCTCTAAAGCAGGTCACAGTTGCTGCTGTATGTAGATGAAGTCCTTCTAGAGAAGTGTTTGGCATAGTGATTTTCTTGACAATCTACTTGCATTAAATAGGATGGTCTTCTATCAATATACTTAACCCTATCAAAATACTGCCATGAAGAGAAAATCAATTTATTGCTTACATGTGAAGCAGCATGTCTGTTTCAGTTAAAATCAGATTCTGGTGCTGCTTTAGGAAATGAATAATTGTAATTAATTCATGGTGAATATAGTGAAGAAGGAGCTGTTATGGGAACTAGAGGAACTGTAGAGGCATAGAATATACTAAAAAATCTTTTAGAATATTTAACAAGTTAAAAAAAACTTATTCTTTTAAAAAACCAATCCATGAAAATTGTAAAATAAAAACTAAGGCAACTGTCTTTGACTTCTAACATTTTATGCAATTAAAATTTTAAAATGTTTCTTTTTTTGTTTTGTTTTTTAGTATTTTATTTTATTTATTCATGAGAGACACACACAGAGAGAGGCAGAGACACAGGCAGAGGGAGAAGCAGGCTCCATGCAGCAGCCTGATGTGGGTCTCCAGGATCACTCCCAGGCTGAAGGCGGGCACTAAACCACTGATCCACCCAGGGACCCCCCCCCCCAATTTTAAAATGTTTCAAAGCCATAAAACAATCTTACTTCAAGGATCTGACTATGTTTCAAATGTTGGTAAGGAAACTTTAACTTATTGCTTTTAGATATTTTTTAGCTCTGAATGAAGTAACAATTAAAATTTTAACTATCATCTGTATATGTAACTGGTGATAGGATACATAGATACTATTTTAAAGAATGCATGAGAAATGTCCATTTTTATTCTGTTAATGGAATTCTTTTATCTTTCTCAACTATGTAGTCACACATTATATTTGAAGATTTCCGGTCATAGTTGACATTCTTGTCAGTGAATAGTTAAATAATCTAATCCCCTTTCATTCCAGCTAAATAATCTTCACAATCAAAGCAGAAAATTACATGAAACTAATCAGAGTTTATTGAATGTATCCCCTTTAATAAAAACCAAAATGGATCAAACAACAGAAAACTTCCTTGAAGAGCATAGTATAAATACCCTGTCACATTTTTGACAGAACCACAAGTCCTAAGAAGAGAAGATGGGATTTTCTATACAACCAGTGCCACTGGAAAAATTCCACTAAAACAATAGTAATTGTTTTGGTATCAGATCAGGAAAAAGATGCTTCAGCACCTCCCCATGTAGATGTATGCCATGATAAAACGTTGAAATAAAAAATGGAAGAAATATCAATCACCTGTGTGTTCTATTTATGTAAGGTTACCAAATAAAATTTAATACCTTTTTTTGCAATTCCTATAACATTCTGCTTTTTTTAATACTTTAATGATGATGAGGATTACCTGGAGCATTATTTAAAAAAATATGGAATCTCAGGCCTCTTCTCAGATATTCTGATGTAATAGATCCGCTGTGGTTCTAAAATATATATATATATATATATATATATATTTTTTTTTTTAACATTCCCAAAGTAATTCTTATTTGGAAAATATTGCAATGATTAATATAGTACAATGTATACAATCTTATAAAAACCAAAATGGGTAAAAATATTTGACATTTATTATAATAAAAGGCCAAATTGTTGCTGCATGAAGCATCCAATGTTGGGAGCTACCTTCTCCTCATGTCCTCAGGCTTCCATGAGGAAGAACTTTCCTAAATACTCTCACACTCAAATCCTGAAGGTGGAACAAGTAACCCTGATGAGAGGATTGGGCGAAGGGACTGGGCAGCCCAGTATCATTCTCTCTCCATTCTTCTCTGGAATCCACCTCCCTGCACAAGATCTATGGGTGAGGCTGGCAATTTTCAGTGCTTCCCATGATTATTGGTAGGTTTCTCTACAAAGGTCAGTAATAGGATGTTCAGTGGTGCCACAAGTCAGAGTTACACCCTCAAATCTAGGTTTGACAGTAAATAAAGATGGATTTTGATATCTCTTTTCCTAAATCTCTTGACTTTTGAAATAAGTTCATAAATCAAGATGGGGAAAAGGAGTTATTTATTGGCTTCCTAAAACTACATCTCTGATACTGTAACATTGTTAACCAGACTTGTTCTTTTTATTTAAACCCTACCAGCCAGTTACTATAACAAGTGTTACATGTGAAGTAGCTTAATAATATTTGTATTTGCATAATATAGTTCTATGATACAGGCCTATAAAAAGGAGTATAAAAATTTCATTGGAAGTTTTTAAAAATGCATTGTTCAACTCATATTAATTTTATTATTGAGCCACTTAGAAATTCTAGCTCTTGGAATTTTTCTTCAATAAGTACTAATTCTAGAACACCATTTCCTGAAGTGTTCCATGTATTAATAGTCTAATAAGATGTAATTTTTAAAAAAGATTTTATTTATTTATTCATGAGAGACACAGAGAGAGAGAGGCAGGCAGAGGCAGAGGGAGAGGGAGAAGCAGGCTCCATGCAGAGAGCCTGACTCAATCCTGGGACTCCAGGATCATGCCATGGGCTGAAGGCAGGCCCTAAACCACTGAGCCACCCAGGCATCCCAAGATGTGATTCTTATTGGGTTTCATGATCAAAGAAGTTTGAAAAACATGAAAAACAGTAACAGCCAGCACTCCTCCCACAAATTCAAAATGTGTATTAGTTTGGGAAGGCTCTAAGAGGTCCTGATATAAATAATTTAGCTTATTTCACCCTTCCTGCAATTAACATCCATCAATATCCTATGAAACTAATATTTTGGGTACCACATTATGGAAAATTCTGCTCTAGAAAATATTTCAGCAGTTGGATTTTTATTAATAATAATACCTAAAACCTTCTATAAAATTAATTAATAAAATACCACTATCTCCTATAATTTACCAGGGAAACTGTGACAAGAATTGCCAACCACTCCTGGGGAATTATGTAAATTAAGTAAGGGCAGAGGATATGTGTATTTGGATGATGTTTTTTTAATTTTATTTATTTATTTATTCATGAGTGTCACAGAGAGAGAGAGAGAGAAAGAGAGGCAGAGACATAGGCAGAGGGAGAAGCAGGCTCCCTGTGGGAACCCTGATGCAGGACTCCATTCCAGGACCTCAGGATCACGACCTGAGCCAAAGGCAGACACTCAACCACTGAGCCACCCAGGCACCATTGTTTGGGTGATTGTATCTCCAGTGCTTGGCAAAGGCCCAGCACACAGTAAGCACTCAGATATTTGTTGAATGAGTGAACAGATGATATAGACCCAATCTAGGGATATGAATAACTACCCTCCTCCCCAATGATGTCTTACTGACAGAAAGAAAGTCCAAAAGAGCCTCAAGCAAAAGTTTCTAGAATAAAATGAAAATAGTAGATCTCACTCTAGTGCTACCATATCCAACTTCTTCTTGGACCCTAAAGCATCTTTCATACTCACTCAATGAGTGAAATACTGATTTGTAATACTGAACTGGATTTTATGACACGGGTGCACTCTGAGTTTAAATAAGGGGATTTAACACTGTATCTCACCAAAGCTGTAGAATAAGGACAGGATCTACATGAGGACAAATACTCAGACTGAACTTGAAGTTAAGTGGAAAGAAAACAAGTTCCTTCTCAACTCTTTTTAGCAAAAGTGAGATGCTTAATGCCTTTGCATCTATGCTTAAAGGTCAACAACTTTGAGACTACTGAGGAGGATTGATTATATTACTATGGATGAGTGAGTCAGATATCAAACAAGAAATTGTCGATTTTGCTTATCAATCTGAACCTGGAAAATGATCAGTATTAGCAGTCCTCAAAAAAAATGTAATCACCAAACAACAGACTTATTTTTAAATCTATTGAGAACAATGTCCTCAAATCCTTAACTTGAAAGGCTAATTTGGGAAAAAGAATCTATACCAATCAAAATTCAAAGACATAAAAAGGAGTATTTTGGCATAGAGATAACAAAAATTTATCAATTCAAACTATCATATATGGTTATATATTGCACAATGTAATTTATAAAACTTTGGGGGAAAATTTTGTTCTCTAAGACTCTAGTTTGAAGAAAAGAGAATTAAATCTACTTTTATGTAAATACCAAGAAGTCTTCTCTTTTTACATATGATTACTATAGTCTCTGAACCAAAATTTGAGAGGAACAGACTGACAATTTGTGCTATTTTGGGGTTTGAGAGGCTGGATAAAAGATAGAGTTTGGGTTCTGAACATTAAAACTCACAGGACCTAAGTTTATAACAACAGCTGGACATAATACTGTAACTTGTCCCTGACCTGGAAAATCTAGGTTATTAAATTATTAAGTAGCACAAGGCTTACATTCTCTACAATTTCATAGCTTTCAAGACTGTACTGGAAGAAGTCCCAGGTAATCCTCTTTTAGGATCTGAGCTCCCCCTCAAAACAAGTGTGACTTTGTAAGAAGCCTTTATCCTTTTACTCCTAGGATTTTTCCTGATGTATTTGAAGCTGGAAGTTGTAAGTCTCAAAATGGGTAATAAAACTTGAGGGTAATAAAGCAGTTTGAATGCAGGTGTACGTGTCATGTTTGGTAGACAGAGCAGTACAGGCTTTTGATAGCATATTTGGGAAGGTGTGGTGGATCATAACTATCCAGCTACTCTTGCTAAAAGCTAGGGTAACCCAAGCAGCCCCAAACATAGGAGAGCTCCGTCGACTTCTCTCCAAGACAACTGACATAATGGGGTCTTTAGCTGGTCCAGACCACTGATCTTTGCACCTGCTCAGAACTATAATCTTCCTGGGATCCCTGGGTGGCGCAGCGGTTTGGCGCCTGCCTTTGGCCCAGGGCGCGATTCTGGAGACCCGGGATCGAATCCCACGTCGGGCTCCCGGTGCATGGAGCCTGCTTCTCCCTCTGCCTGTGTCTCTGCCTCTCTCTCTCTCTCTCTCTGTGTGACTATCATAAATAAATAAAAATTAAAAAAAAAAAAAAAGAACTATAATCTTCCTGACCAGGAGTGAAGTGAGGAGGCCTTATGGCTGGAGTTGTGCAGGCTGTCATGTCTGCTGGAAGGGTGCTTTTGCATTGACTTATCTGAGAAGTGAGGCCACATAACCCTGTTCACCCCCAACATGCTACAGATCCCCCTGTTTCTTTTTCCCCAGATCTGAAGGGAGCAGAGTGACCTAGGCTTGCTTTTACTATGTACATGGGTGTGGTCTCTCAGAAGAGGCCTACTCATTGAGACACAAAAAACAAAAACAAAAACAAAAACAAAAAAACAAAAAAAACAAATGCTTGATGTATTACTTTTGTAACGTACAGGTCCAATCTCAGAACATACATATATATCTGTATATACATGTAAGAAGCAAGCAATGTGCCCTTCAATGTGAATAGAGTTAAAAATTCCACTTCTGCTCTTCACAAGTTTTGCAGAGTTTTGAACACATGGAGTGTTTCCAAGAGCAGATACAGAATCCACTAACATTTATTGAGAGCCTTCTGGGTCCCACACTGTGCTATGTCTTACATATGTAGTGCCATTTAATATTCATAGAGATACAATTCCATCTCTAAGGTGGGTGTCCAGTTTGCAGATGAAGAATGATCTCTCAAGTGGTACATCTCAAACTCAGAAAAATAGTGGCAGAGCTACTACTATTAAGTCACAGCCTCTCACTAAGCCAAGGCCTCATTCCATGAGCCACAGAGCCCTCTACAGGCCATACCATAACATGGGAACCCATGGGAATAAGCCAGGAAGGCAGGTTCAGGCAGACAGAACCAATTAGAGCCAAATGGGATTGAAAATGTCTCCAAACAATCCAAAGATTTTCTGAATTTATCTGAGACATATGCTAATGATTTGTGAAAGGGTTACCAAATCATTTAGGATTCTGTCCATGATATTCTATTAGACAAATGCAGATTTTTCAGAGCTGAGAACTAAAAGAATAAGCACTTAGTCATATGAAATTGATTAATAAAGAATACACAAATCATTTACACTATTGTACTCCACTCAATAACTAATACTTTTATGATAAAAAGTTTTTTCTCACTTTGATAACCACAAGCTCCATTTCAAAATAACTTGTACTCAAAATTGCTATTTTTAAAATAAATTTTTCTGTTATCTCATGATACATTGTGATATGAGGATATTTAATATGCAAATTAGTAACATAACTTCATATAAATCTTCCCTCCTGTTGCTGTTTAATTTGGCACTGAGCAGCTGAGGTTTGAGGTTTTAATCAAAGAGCACCGAATGCGGCAATTTATAAAACCAAATGAGGATTCTTTTCTCGATTATTTCATTCACTGTTGATACATACTAAATTGTGGAACAACCTTAGAAATGGATTGATACACAGGTTATTTCTTCCTCTACTTGACTATGTCTAAATGAAGGCTTATTTTCAAATGGTATAATATAGAAGAATAGTGTAGCATGATGGCTCCAGCCCAATGAGTAACTCAAGGCAAGTCAGTTATTTCTTTAGGTCTCATTTTCATCATCTGTACAATGGCGATAATAATATACCTCCTTTATATGGTCAGTGAGAAGATTAAATGAAATAATCCACGGAAAGCATTAGCAAGTTGTCTGTCACATAACAACAAGTGCTCAGCTCTTATTAAGATGATGATTTTGAGAGCTCATACTGAAACATAACTTTCTAATATATTTTAGAGCAGAAATATTCTCAGAACTACTATATCAACCATTAGCCAAAAGAGAGAAAAAGCATGCAAGAGCATCATTCTCAGCTCAGCACAGGGACTCACCCAGCTCAGGTTGCTGGCCTCCCATGTAGCACATGCATGAGGAAGACAGCTACTATGGGCAATAATTGCAGTTATGATAGACATGAAGCAGAGGAGCTAGAAAGACCCAGGGGTTAGACAAGGGCAGACTGGTCTCCAATTGAGGCTGTGTTAGAGGACAGTAGAGGGCTAGTAGTTGGGATAAGACAGGCAGCTGATCAAATTCAAGAAGACAGAGAATGGTCTAGGCAGCAACAGTGACAGACCAAGCCCAGAGAAAGAGGGCTGAGTTCAGCAAGCTGGAGATATCTGATAGGAATTAGGGTCCCAGAGAATCACCTACAGAAACACCTTATTGGAAACATTTGACTTGGACTGAAGGCTTTTACCCCTGAAGTTCCAAATGGACTCATTGGTTATTAGGGAAAACTCCTCTCTTTATGACAGCCTTAGCCCAGGTGGGCCAGGGATCATCCTTATCCCCTCCATAAACTTCAGGTCTACTCATCAGAGAGTAGTTAAAATCAAGCCTTCCTATTTGGAACACCCTGAGAGTATGTATGAACCCAGTGGGTCTGGTAGGCTGATCAAGGCAGAGCAAAGTCACTTTGCTTTCATGGGGCTATGACGACCAAAAGATGTGAGAGTGAATCTACTGAAAGAGGTCCCAGCAAAGTGATGATTATGAGAAATAGAACAACCTTAGCTAGATATACCAGCTCCAAACAACTAAAATAAAGTTTTAAAAAGTTATATATTGGATATTTTACCTGCTTGACAAACTAGAGACTCGGGGATGTTCCAGCAACTTATATTTTCATATTTTGTTTTGCATATTTAGTGTCATGCTACTGCCACCATCAATGCCAAAGTTGTTATAATCAATAACCTCTACTAGAATTCTGGACAGGATCTGCTTGCTTTCTGAAGCTAATTCCAATAATGTTTTTTGAAAATGTTTTTGATTCTCACTGTTTATAGGCAATCAGGAGTTGAGTGAGACTTGCACATAATGAAGAGAGTTATCCTGGTCCCATGAACACAGAGACAAGGCACGATGATACAGTAGTGGAGCAGGATGCCACTCCCAATTCATTCTGAGACACCTTATAGGAAACCAAATTGCTGGGGACATGTGAGAGAGGAAATCTGCTTTACGAAGAAACATCAGGGGACCTAGAGGCCAGGCTAAATTAAATAAGGTAGAACTGTTAGCAAAGCTGTGCAAAAGATATCGCACATCACATTTATGTGATGGCCCATGGGGATAGAACGTGCATTTATGCACACCAATACTTAAGGGGCTAGAATATAAGTGGTGTGGCAGGGTAAATATATTTAAAATACAAAACAAAACAAAACAAAACAAAAAAACAACCCATAGATTATTCCAGAATTTCAATAAAGCCCAGAGGTTAGCTACCCTACAGCAACACTAAATCCATCATGTATCACTGGACACAGCAATGGTTTCATACTGTCAGGAATCGGGGCTAATGAGAAAGTACAAAGGCAGTAATCCAAATCTTTAACTCTTAGGTAGAATGATTTCAGATACTCAGTTTCCATCATTCAAATAAAATTCTCAGTCATTTAATTTCTATTAAATTAATTCTATTGTTATTCACAGCAAAGGTATCCTAAACACTCTATTTCATATTATTTTTCACTTGCAAATCATGAGATAAATAGGCTTTACTTTGACATTTTCTAATATGGCTCATCAGTGCCCTCTAGTGATCAAGAGACCAGTTCAGACAAATCACTACTCTCCTGAAAATTGTTTTAAAAAAGCACAGATTCACTGAGTATTCAATTTCTGGTATCTGCTAAAAATAGATCTTCTGGTACTGTTACTTGCACTCAGGTTATTGCTCTCTCTTTAGAATCCATAACAGATAAAGCCGTTTATTAAAGAACATGCTATGCAATCATCTGAAAACATGTCAAAGCAACCTTTGCTTGATCCCAATGTGAATACATCATTTTGGCCACTAGGGAGCCTTCTTACCAACGAATAAACATGATCACAAAGTAGTCAAGAAATATATTTTTTTAAATAATACACTTGTATAGTTACTTCCTTTCTTTTCCCAACTTCTATCTGTGTATTCCAGTCACTATCATACATAATCACAATGGCCATATTCAAAAATCTCTGTAGTAATACAGTTGCCTAATCATTTATTTCCTACCACATTTGATATGTTTGTCTGTTTGTTTGTTTTTTTTTAATAAAAATTTTCAGCAGAGGTTCCCATTCCTTAACCCTTAACAGGTGGCCTTTGGACAACTGTGATCTGTAGGCATGGTCTAGTGACATTAAAATATTTTTTACTAGTTGCCAACATTTAAAAATCTGAATTTCTGGCATCCCTTGAAGGAAGAAATCACATTTGGGAGTGTCTGTCCTGCATCCCCACATAGCAACATATCCAGGAACCAAGGGGCTACCCCTTTAGGTAAGGCCTGTGTTCTTCAGTAGCTAGTCACAGCGTAGTCCACATCAGCCACATGGGTTTCTTAACTGGCCCCTGTAGGCATTTGAGTCACAACCCCTGAGTTTGTGACTCCTTTCAATTCTTCCTATATAAGTTCTCTTTTATAATCCTTATAACCAAGCTAATCTTCTATCGTATTAGCACCACAAAGCTCCACCAGAGGCACAGACTAAAGGAAACACACTGTTACAAAGGAAAGGAAAAAGATAGTAATTGAGAAATGCAAACATGCAAATGAGTAGTTTAGGCTGAGGTCAAATGGAACCGACTCTCTCAGGCTTGATGAAGTGCTTAGGAATCATGTCTCTATTCTAAGATGACAAAACCCTCACCATGGGTTCAAATATAGCAAGTAAGCAATGCAGATACTCCTAACAACAAACCACCTGCTCACATCTCAAGATTTCTTCCTTGGAACCAAAGACCTGGTGATCAAATAAATGATTGGCCAGTTAGGCCATAAAAAGGAAACATGGCACTCACGGGGGTGCTGCTGTCTGAGAAGGTGTTCATGCTGACCGAGCTGCTCAGCTTCTCTGAGGACACAGAGGGTGGGGATGGGCTCCTCTTCTCCAGGGGATCCTGCCGCTGCAGGTACTCCCGCCAGGCCCGCTGAATGCTAGAAAAACAAAACAAAACAGCACATGCACCGTCAGTACCCAGTCACAGCCCACAGACGCAGAAAAGCACAAGGAGTCTGAAGGAATTGGCTTTGGAGACAGAGAAAATGTAACACATAGAATGTGACAGAGGAAATCAGAAGACCTGTACTGTTTCTCTATTTGACTGGTTTCACGTTCACAGGCTCCACTACGCTAAATTAGTCTACGGGGGTCATCTTAGAGGCATCAAAGTGAAGCTAGTTTGCACATGTAAATGTACTTTGATTTACAGAATGCAAGATATTTCCATTTCTCATCCTATATTTCAAATGAGAATAATAAATAGGCTGACATATCACTTACTCATGCACTAATATAACTTTATTGAAAGACTCTCCTGTGCCAAAATCTGTCCTCCCTAGGCTCTAGACAGTGATTACAATGCAGCTCTAGAGGGTGCCAATACTTTTGGATCAGAGGCCAATTTCCTCTGACGCTATGAAGCATAAGCTTCAGGGGCTCTTACAGGCCAGGGGTTTCTTCCAAGACCCTTCCAAGAGGGGCTCTTCATGGTTTGTACAAAATTGCAAAAGTAGAGGTGCCTGGATGGCTCAGTCAGTTAAGCATTTGCCTTTAACTCAGGTCATAGTCCCCAGGGGGTGCAGGGATTGAGCCCCCCATGGAGCCCCCTGCTCCATGGCTAGGCTGCTTTCCCCTCTCCTTCTGCCATCTCCTGCTTGTGCTCTCACTCAAATAAATATATAAAATCTTTTTTAAAAATTGTAAAAATAGGGGGCACCTGAGTGGCTCAGTGGTTGACCATCTGCCTTCAGCTCAGGTCATGATCCCAGGATCCTAGGATTGAGTCCCACATTTGGCTCCCCTCAGGGAGCCTGCTTCTCCCTCTGCCTGTGTCTGTCATGAATACATAAATGAAATCTTTTTTTAAAAAATTGCAAAAGTAGATATCTTTTGGGTTTTTTTTAAAGGGCACTCCAAATTATATATGTAATTCAGACTCTATTAAAGAAGCATATGGCTGTGTTTTGGATTATATGTGATTACTACTTTATTATACAATCCTTGCTCAAAATACAACCTTATTTATTTATTTGTTTATTTATTTATTTTTCTTTGGTTTAAAGATTTTAGTCTATTTTATTTTTTAAAAGGTTTTATTAATTTATTCATGAGTGACACAGAGAGAGAGAGAGAGAGAGTCAGAGACATAGGCAGAGGGAGAAGTAGCCCCCCCCCATCCCCCCAAGGAGCCTGATGCAGGACTTGATCCTGGAACCCTGGGATCACACCCTGAGCCAAAGGCAGACGCTCAAATGCTCAGCCACCCAGGCGTCCTGGTTTAAAGATTTTAAACAGAATCTCAAAGAAAGTTCTGTAAGAGTTTGGTAGTCCCATTGCTTCTTCAGGGACCCATCTCAGTAGGGGGTAGCAAACTTTTGGAAATTGTCAATAATTTCGACATCCTCTGAAGCACTTAGGGTCTCCCAGAGTCCTAACAAGTTCTGCCACTGGAGGGCACCTAAAGCTAGTAAGTCTGCCCATCAGAGGCTTAACAAACAAAAAAAAAAAGTGACGTTGTAAATAAAGGCTATTTTAAAAATATAAAATATTTTTAGAATACCCACAAATTTATATTCAAGGTATATATCTCTCTCTCTCAACCTCTCTCTCTCTCTCTCTCTCTGTTGCTCCCTCATGGTCTTGATAATTCAGAAAATACAGAAAGAAAATGTAATAGACGTTTGATAGTTTACATTTTAGTTTATTGAACACCAGGGGGCAGTGTGACACCTTTAAAGAACCAAATAGATTTTGCTGGGCAAAATCTGAGATCTGCAAAGGTGAATTTGCACTTAAAGCTTCCCCTTTCACCTCCTAGTTCTATGGTGCCTAGAAAGTGATATGTCAGTTTTCCTTAAGCCAGATATTAAGAAGACAACATGCCTTTCTTCCAGGTGGGTGGATATCCTCTTTTGTTGACAGAGAATGTGACAAAATTAAATACCTTTAAAATGTGTATGAAAATCACCTATAAGCCCCCTTACCTCCTTAATACAAAAGTTATTTTAATTTTTGAATACATACCTTATGATCCTTTTCCACATATATGGAAACAATTTTACTTAGTTGAAATCATATTATGCTATACTTGATTCTTTTTTAACTCAGACGTTAAAAATGAGAGGCCAGTCACATCACTGTTATCTAAATTGCTATACTGGATATTTTTTTTGAATGGTGAAATCATGCTATTATTACTCTCTGAATCATAGGACACTACTTACACGACACACTGTTTACTCCCATTTGACCACAACGATGAGAACTTTGCAGATTCAATTGTTCTATTATTAGTTCTCTGAATACAATCTCCAAATGCTATTTTACCAAAAGAGTGAATTAAAATGAAATGACGAAGCACCTCATCCCTCAGTCATGGGAAATCACTTTTCAGCCTTCTTATCCTAATTGTACCAGAATTCCTACTCACAAGTCTCTTTTAAGCCTACAGAGAAAGCCCTGAACACCACCTCGGCACTTATACTTCTATTTTTTTTTTTTTTGTAATTTTTTAAAATTGGAGTTCAATTTGCCAACATATTGTATAACACCCAGTGCCCATCCCATCAAGTGCCCCCCTTAGTGTCCGTGGAAGGGGAGGTGGGCGGGGGGATGGGGTGACTGGGTGATGGACACTTTTACTTCTAAAAAAAGCTGTGCTATCAAACAATTCTTTAAAGGCAGGTTGCAGTAAAAGAGCACATTTTGTGTGTTCCTATATTTTGAATTATAAATACAGAGGCTTGTTTCAAGGTAGACGATAAATGCATTTTTCAATAATTTTTTTGTTTGTTCAATTCCTATTTGTCTTCTATCTCAGGGATGGTGTCATCGCTTGCCTCTGACATTTCTCTGTACATCCCTGTCTCTTTTACAGTGCCCGTGGCTGCACTCACAACCACTTAGGGGCTCACAGCCAGTGCAGTCCTGGTTGTCACTGGATGTCCTTATACACAACATGTCCTTACCTAGAAGACAGAGCTCTGAGAACTGGGATGAGTCCTGGTACTTTATTAGCCTTGAAGGATGGATGGGATTTGGACTGATGAGGAGGACAAGGAAAGGCCTTTGGGCAAAGCCTTGGAAGTGAAGGTACTGGGCAGAAGGTAGGAGGTTTCTAGAGAAAAGTGATAGGGCATGAAGCTGTGAAGATACGAGAAGGATCCCAGATGTCTCCAAGGACTGGTCTGGGGGCAGATTGGGCAGTATCTGCCTCTTAAGAGGGGGAACCGCAATGTGGCACAGTTGATTGTGGCCAAATCTTACTATGTATCAGAACAGTCAGAAATCTTGATTTTTATTTGAAAGTTACTAGTTTTTTTTTTTTTAAAGATTCCATTTATTCATTCACGAGAAGCACAGAGGGAGAGGCAGAGATGCAGGCAGAGGGAGCCCGATGCGGGACTCGATCCCAGGATCCCAGGACCCCAGGATCACGACCTGAGCCAAAGGCAGACACTCAACCACTGAGCCACCCAGGTGCCCCTGAAAGTTACTAGTTCTTAAATGCTACCAAATAATGTTTACAACTTCAAAATACATGGTTACTCAAGGATGTTTGAATTTGGGGATGGAAAAAAAGGACATCATCAAAGAGGACACAAGGCTGAGTATCTTGGAAAATAACCAACTCATTACATTACGTTACTCTTTTAATTTGTACTTTCTCATTCAATTCTTACCACAAGTGGTAATGTGAGGAAAGCATTATTATTAGCATAGTGACAGTTTTTGCCTGCCCAACATTAATTTTTCCTTCTTTTTATTCCAGCACTCATTTTTCTTTGGGGACCCACCAACCCATGGCCACAATGTTGGGAGAGCCCGCACAAGAATGAAGTAATAATGTGCACAGCGGAGCTTATAGAAGAAGGAGGAAAGAGATGTCTGATGATGCTTGACTATCTGGGTCTAGAATACGCTTGAAGCACATTAGCCCCTGCATGTTGCTGTTAGGTGATCCAATATAATCTCTTTTTAAAACATGAGTCAGTTTGAGTTGAGTTCTTTTACTTGCAACCAAGAGTCCTTGAAAATTTCAAGAAACAAGATGGGAACTAACTGACAGATCTGACATTTGGACCAGATCCCCTGTCTTTCCATTATGTTGTGTTTCCTCCTCGTGGTTCAGCAAAAGACAGAAAACAAAGTGATGAGTTTGGCTTGTCACATACTAACTTTGAGTAGGTAAATAGAACTCCTATTTGTTTAAGCCTGTTAGATAAATTTTCTATGTGTGACTAAAAGCTATCCTAACAGATAAACCATGTTTTCATTATTTGGTGTCTGCCTCAACCCTGTATCCTGATACAAACCTGCCCAAATGCTAGTAAAGGGCCGCTACATACAACAGGCAAGTTTTCCACAGCATTTGTCTGTATCTCTAGCCTGCTTCCGCTCCATTCCAGTTTCTGGCTGGTTTGTAACTCCTGACTTCATTTGATTGTTGGTACTTTCTACTTAGATTGCTGGTACTTTGATTGCTGGTCCTTCCTAAGCATCGTGGACTTATGCTTTTCTGGATCTTTCTGCAGGTTCCTTCACCAATACCTATGACCACCTTAACAGTCAGCAACTCCTCACTTCCTCATAGATGGAATTTGGGCAACTTTGGGCAACATTGAGAAAGCGCTTTAGAAATAAGGCACACAGGGGCTACTGAGTCTATGAAAGAGAACAGCTGATCTCGGGGATATTAACCATTCAAAGAAGGGTGTCAGATTAGGCTAATCCAGACAACTCTTTTCCAATAAGTCTTCCTCCACTAGATTATGAATCCCTTGAGGGCAGTAACTACATGTGTCCACCATATTGCCACAGTTCTAGAAATATGGTAAGTAGGAGATATATTCTCCTAACATTGTGTACCAGAAATAATTCAATAAATCCTCAAAGAAGAAAAAGTTTTAACTCATGAGGAAATGTGCTTAGAAACTAAATGTATTTATTACATTCTTCAGCTCTGTGACTTCTGTTCAGAACTTTCTTCTCTTCCTTAAAGTTCTTACTGTGTTCACCCGTTCTTCTCCCAAGGTCAGTCAGCGCTTGTACAAGTATTGCTTTAAACTCTTTACTATATAAATTACTTATCTCTGTTTTATTAAGGTTTTTTTCCCCTCTGTGGCTTTATCTTGTCCTTTCATTTGGAACATGTTCCTCTGTTTCTTCATTTTGCTTGACAGTCTCTACTGGTTTCTATGTGTTAGGTGCAACAGCCACCTCTCTGAGTCTTAAATGGTTAGCCTTGTGTGGCAGATGAACCTTATTGCTCAACCTTGCCCTAGCTGTTGGCTGTCTCTCAACCTTTGTGATTGTCCAAGTAGCCTATTTTATTTTTAATAGCTCTCAGTAGTGGAAGGTGTGCCAAGACCAGTCAGTGTCCTAAGGGGTAGGATCATAATCAGAACCTAAATTCAGGCTGAATGGAAGCCAAACTCTCAGGTAGTAGCTTTTAAAATATGAGAATATATACGTTCCTGTGGGGCTGCAATTGTAAACTCTGTTGGGCTCCCAAGCCAGGTGATCTGGAGATGTCCCCTGGGTGGCAGTAGCAAAATCTGGGGCTCTAGATGAGCGTATTATTTTGTTCCTGGAAGATTTGTGTAAGTTGCAGTAAGGGTTAGGGAGATCACAAAGATGGTATCTCCAGGCCTATATTCCCTGAGAGCATCTCTGTAGCCTATAGATGTGTGCCAAATCTGAAGTCTGCCCCTAAGGCCCATACTTCAGGTAGGCAAATAGACCTCTTTCACAGAGAGGCCAAGGGTGTGTTTCATCTGCTGTCTATTCAGGGCCCTAGGGTGGTAGCCTGCCAGGAATTGCTTTTCCAATTGTTACTGTCCTATAGGACCCACGAATGCAAGCCCCCTGGCCACCTGAGCCAAGTGATCAAGGAGTATCCCCTAGGCAGCAGCCACAAAACCCAAGGCACCAGATGTAAAGACTGGGACACCAGACATGTATAAGACCTCCCTTTCAAGATATGTTAGTATTCTGGAGTGTGGTAGAGGAAATTGAAAGATAGTGTCTACCCTCTGAGGTCTTAGAAAAAGTTTACAGTCAGTCCTTCGATGTGTGTTTAATTAAAAGCCTGCCCTTCAGGCTGCAGCTATAATGATAAGCTAATAGGCCTTTTTTACATCAATACTGAGCTCCTGGATCTGTTGCCTCTTGCCATGCCCTGGAGGTGATAGCTGTTTAAGACTCTTTCTCTGTTGGTTACAGTCCTATGGGGACTGCAAGTGCCACTAGAGCCAGGTAGTATAGAGGTATCCCCTAGCAGCAGCAGCAGCAGCAGCAGGAAAAATTAGGGCAAAGGTAAAATCTCCTTCCTCAAAGATTCTAGTGAGGTAGAGCAAGGCAGAGGGACAGTGTAAAGACTGTACTTACTGGCTTCCATTCCCTGAGACCCCCCATGTAGGCTCAAAGCTCAGGCCAAAGCTCCTGGACCAGCAAATAGACTTCTTTCTCAAAAAGAGCAGATGTGTACTTCAGTCTGCTGTCTACACAGTGTCCTGGGAGTGGTGGTCTGCCAAGAACTGTCTCTCTAATTGCCACAGTCCCATGAGACCCAGGAATACAAACCCCCAGGACTCTAGGTCCAGGTAATCAAGAGGTGTTCCCTGGGTGGTAGCGACCAACACCAGGCTATCAAATCTGTGTAGAAGCTATCCTTTGGGAGATACTGGTCTTCTGGAGTGGAGCAGAAGGAGAACACAAAGATGGTGTTCACTGGCTGGAGCAAGAAAGATGGGGAGTGTAAGATGGCACCTGCCAAAAACAGAAAAAAAAGAAGAGAAAAAAGAGAAGGAAGAAGAAGAAAGAGGAGCAGGAGTAGCAGGAGGAGAAGGGGGAGGAAGAGAGGGAGAGGAGGAAAGAAAAGAGAAAAAAATAAAGAAATAAAAAGAAAAAAATTTAAAAGGTGGTGCCTGCTAGCTTTAGTAAGGCAGAGAGTGGGAGACGGCTTCCACCATTCTCTGACCTCAGAGAGTATCCCAAGCAGGCTCGTGGCTCTCAGACCCAAACTTCAAATCTAGGAGATCAGTCTTTTTCACATTAAGTTTGGGCAGTTTTCAAAGGGCTACTTCTGCATGTGGCCCTGAGACAGGTGAGTCTGCACATGGGCCCTTGAAGAGCCCTACCTCAGTTGGCCTTAGCACTGCAGGTCTCATGGGCACTGGAACCCCTCTGATCCTCAAAGCCAAATGTTTTGGGGGCTTGTCCTTCAGGTGCTGATCTTAGTAGCTGGGGTGCCTGATGTAGAATATAATCCTTCATTCCTCAGGAAGAAGCTCTGTGTTTTGAGTTCCCTCCTGATTGTGAGCACTGCACTGGGTGGGGTGGAGTTTACTGCAAGATTACATCCCAGCCTTTCCTTTCTGTTTCAATGTGGTGTCCCTCTTATTTGCCTGTTGTAAAAGGGGTTGCTCTGCCAGTTTTTAGGATTTTTTTCAAGGGATATTGTTCCATATATAGCTGGAAAATCAGTATGTTTGCGGGAGGATCAGTTTACTGTTTACTCAGTTTACAGTTTACAGTTTACAGTTTACAGTTACTCAGTTTACTTCTCATTAGCTGTGTTCTTTGGGCAAAATACTGAACTTATTGACCTATATTGTGCTTACCCCAAAAATAGGAATAGCAATAACCTCTGGGCAAGGAATCCAGGATAAGGTATCTAAGTCAGCCTCAAACTCGATAAATAAAGGTCTTAGATAAAGCATTATGATTACTTAAGAAAATAAAACACTTTAAAAAATTTGTAAGTAACGTGCTAATCATATATATCAATATGATATACTAGATTCCTAAGGATCCTTAAGGGCAACATTTTTTTTTAGATTTTACTTCTTTATTCATGAGAGATACACAGAGAGAGGCAGAGGGAGAAGCAGGCTCCCTGTGGGGAGCCCAATGTGGGACTCAATCCCAGGACCGGGGGTCACGCGACTGGAGCCAAAGGCAGACACTCAACCACTGAGACACCCAGGTGCTCCAAGGGCGATATTCTATTAGCCCAGTTTGGCATAAAAACATGTTTAGAAACAGTATAACTCATGGAAAGACACATTAGGTCAATCTTTTTTTTAAATTTTCACACTGAAAGCTCACTACAATCTTTTTGGAGATGATTAGTGTTATCATTTTATAGAGGAGTGCAACTGTGGCCCAGACAGGTAAGCAGTGTTCCTAAGATCATACAGTGGGTAAGGAGCAGAGCTGGGATTTCTTCTATTGCTCTAATTCCAAAGCCCATGCTTTCAACCATTCTTCTCTCTATCTTCTTTTAATTAAAACGTTGACTAATGTTGATAGGCGTTACTCTCAAACAAATGCCATTTAACAAGGCTTTATTTGTTGAAATTCTTCTGGGAATTGTCTTGTTCCTCGAGTGTGTCTATCTGTCTGTCTGTCTGCCTGTCTGTCTCTTTCCTTCCCTCTCTTTTATAGAATCTAAACGTTGTTTTGTCACTAAATCATCAAATACAGTAATAAAAAAATGAATCAGACACATTTAATGAGCAGGTGTTCAAAAGATAACTTGTATTCAAAATAAATAAATAACAAAATAAATATGTTGTTAAAACATCAGGAGAGGGATTGCACATAGTTAATGAACACCTGTTAAGTGATGGTTTGTATTCAGAAGGTGTGTTTTAGATCTCACCACAACATGCAAGGTGTGACCTCCATGTGAAGGGTAATAGTTTTATGGGATTTGGAGAGCCCATTTCCTTCCTTGGCAGCCAGGCCTTTGTGCTAAAGCCTCTTTATGCTAAAGCTCCTTTGATGTGTGCCTTTATCCCCAGGCCCACATTCCAGCCCTGCCTCTTAAGAATATATTTGTCGTTAGTCGAGTTGGGTTGAGAGTCTTCACTGTGGTGCTTTCACTATTACTTTTGCTTTCACTAAATTTTCTGACTTGAGAGGCTTGCCTTTGCTTGATCTTCAGAAAACCTGCCTTTCACCTCCCCCAAATGACTTTTTATTAATAGCCGTGCAATCTTGATTGCTTTTTCCTTTTTGACACAGTCCTTTGATCCTTCAAGTCAAAAACTCAAAATTACCTGTTAATGGTTACATTCATGAACCAGGTAATGTGCCCTTCCTGACATTTCCTCTAAATTCCACCCCCACACTCACATGTGTTCTTTCCCTGCAGGTCTTGACTTCTTTCCACTGATATTTTGCAATCCACGTAAAGGTTTAGGCTTTCTTATCAAATTCTTTTTAGTTGGCCTTAGTGTGAAGAAATAATTGAGAGTCTTTCCCGCCCCATCCAACCCTCACCTCAGGTTCTCACTAGTGCAGGTATACAATGGAGGCAGCCCACACTTGAGAACAGTTCTCATCCTGTCTTATTGTCTTTTATGTTCAAAGATTGGCCTGCCAAGGAGCATCCCACCTCAGGTTTACAGAGGTTGGACTGTCCAAAAAACCTTTATTGGGACCTACTGACCCTCTCCTCCTTGTCAGGGAAGACAGAGGAGAGTTTCCAGGAAAACAAATTTTACAGTGTAGTAATCCTCACTTCCCTCACTTCTCTCTACCTACCAGAGGAAGATAGATGTTCAGCAGGGTCCCACCAACAAAAGCCAGAAGACCGTAAGAGAAAGCTTGTGAAGTCTGACAGTGACTCTGGAACCTGAGACAAGGACCCATCTTTCATATCCAATGTTCTTCAGGGCTAAAGAAAATCCCTTGGGAAGTGGGGATGAGGGTTTGCCAAGATCCACCCTGATGAGAATGCCAAGGTCAGTCTGCGGCAGACGGTCCCCCTCCAGAACAAGGGACACAATGAGAGGCACAGCCCACAACATCAGTGGGGACTCACAGGAGACCAGATGACCTTTCTTCTCACAGGATCCCAACCCTTAGAGCTATTTTTTAAGGAAACAACTGCTTGGAAGCTAAGTGTTTACCATTAATAGGCATGCTGGGGCAGTTGGGTGTTCAGCACATGAAGGGTGGGAGAGATGATACCAAGGAGAAGGGGCAACCAGAAAGAGGAGAGAATACAGAGAAAGGAGAGCAAGCTGCACAGCTGTTGGAAAGATCTAATGTGTGTAGAAGGGAGATGTTCAAACTGTCATGAGAGTTAAGAATTTAATAACCAGATTAGACAAGAGTCACTGAACTGGACTAAATTCTCCAATGGGACTCAAATTCCATTATTGGACAAGATTAAGTTTTCTCTCCCTCATCCCCCTCCAGTGAGTGGAAACGGGGTTCAGAGTTATTAGAAGAGATAAAACCTTTCTGTTTGCACCTCACTGAACTGAGACTCCTCCATTAAGCTAGCTACACAGAAAGTCCCAGACTCTCTGAGCTGGCTGGAATCTCAGCCAGAGATATTTTTTTCTTGCCTGCTCCTCCTCCAGGCATCTGCCCCTCTGCCTCTACATATTGGGGATGATGAAAACCAAAAAAGACCAGGGAGGTTTCCTAGCTTCATTTCAGCATTCAAATCAAACAGTCTAATTAATTTTTCACACAAACAACTTTCAATTCCAGCACTTTTTCATTTAAGAGAAGGTTATCTTAATGAGAAAGTTCCTAAGGATAAAGTAACCTATGTTTGCAAACTAAAATCCTGTATAGCAAGGCTGACACATTGCTTGCATAAAATTTGGTAGCCTGATTTATTATTCATTTAGTGAGCATGACACAGAACTTCCTAATGGGGGACCCAACAGGTTCAGAAGCCATATTTGAATTTTATCTTCAAGGTATCTCTATGTTTCCGCTCAGAAACAAGCTTTTCATTGATAACCAGGGTTAATATAAGTTGACAGGGGTTTATGTTAATATTTGCTTTTATCCAGTAGGATATTATATGGCTGCATCATTTCTGTATTAGTTCCTAAATCCATAGCTTATTGTTCTTCAAAGTTGTACACCTCAAGGCTCCCTTCTTCAGGGTGATTTATTTTCTAAAAGATTCCTCTTTGGGCTTTTCTGCAAATGATCAGTGATCCTAGCCAGCTTAGACATGTTTAAATTCTCGGATACATGCCTCTCAGAGTGTTAAGCTCTGTGTGTGTGTGTGTGTGTGTGAGAGAGAGAGAGAGAGAGAGAGAGATTTCATATGACCTCACTGAAAATTCTTATATGCACCTCTGAAGGAAGATCAGAAGAGGAAAGGATCACAGAAAACAAATATAGTTAAAAATTGCTTCTAAGGTGATTATGATAGACTCCTTCTCTCCTTAAACATAGTTTTAGAAAGTTGCTATTTTGTTCTAGAATATAGCCTGTTTCACTCTGGAAGTTACTAGTTTCATTTTTGTTAATACTGAGGTGTTCTTAGCACTATTTTTTGTAAGGATTTATTTATTTATTTGAGAAAGAGAGGATGTGAGCAGAGGAAGGGGCAGAGGGAGATGGAGAAAGGGAATCCCAAGCAAACTCCATGAGGCCCCTAACCTGGAAGCCCTCAATGCGGGGGGGTGGGGGGGGGGTGGGGGGTGGGGGGGGCAAGGTGGAGCTAGATCTCAAGACCCTGAGATCATAACTTAAACTGAAATCAAGAGTTGGTGGCTTAACCAACTGAGCCACCCAGGAATCCCTTCTAAGCACTATCTTTATTCATCGGTCATTTGTAGTGGGAAGGGGATTGGTCTTATTAAGAGAGACTAAAGATACACCTGGGTGCCTCAGTGGCTGAGTGTCTGCCTTTGGCTCAGGGTGTGAGCCCAGTTCGGGGATCCAGTCCCACATCAGGCTTCCTGTGAGGAGCCTGCTTCTCCCTCTGCCTATGTCTCTGCCTCTCTGCGACTCTCATGAATAAATAAATAAAATCTTAAAAAAGAGAGAGAATAAAAAGGAAGACGACAGTAAGTGAGGAGAAAAAGAAGAGATATTTTTCCAAAATATATGGATGAGAGATGGAATAGAAATAGGAGGAAGAGGATTAAAAATATGTGTGTGTATAATAAAGAAATAGCTTGGAACAACAGCCAAGTTGTTTCAAGGTGGGATTAACCAAGTTACTAAGATGAAAGACAGTGAAAAATGCTAATGGATGCTGAAGAGCTGCACGCTGCCTAGAACGGGAAAAATCCAAGAAATGAAGATGTGATGACAACCAAATAATTCTCCATAATATCCAGTAGGTGGTGATGTTTGCCCAAAACAGTTTTGTTGCTACCCAGAACAAAGGAAATAATGTTTAACACATAGATGTGAAATAAATAAATTCTTAATTCTTATACCCTCAAATTCCAGAGTAGGCTAGAATTTCATAAAACAAGAACTGTAAAACTAATGCTTTAATGTAAACTTTGAAATAACTTACATTTTCACCTTTGATTCCAGGGGCTGTAGATTGAGGTGATATTTCTCAATGTTATTCTCCATATCCATGGCCAGTTGGTGACTAGAAACAGAAATAATGTCTCAGTATAGTTGAGTCTATATAGTTAACCTTTATAGCAATAAAACTGCTAATTTATATTTATTAGAAAAAGCAGATATACATCTGATCTTGTTCATTTTAATTAATTCACAGAGGCCTAAAGGTTGCTATTGATGGATAAAGGATAAACAACTATACCATGAAAAGAAAATATTATTTTTCTATTTACCTTTGCATTCTTTTAATTTTTACTCCTCAGCTCAACATTCATATTTAAGGCATGAAAGTCATTTCCTTTAAGCAAAGAGGAAAGCAGAATACTGGGCCATTTCAGGAGGAGAAGAAAAACATAAGGCGGGTGTTATAAATCCCATGGCATTGCCCAAGAGAGGATCTCACTCATTCTCACCCCAAAGGTGCCACTGCCATTGACCCTTTCCTCCTTTCATTCTATAGGCTTTTGCAGAGCTCCCACTATGAACAAAATATAATCTCCACCCTGGAAAACTGCTGGCAGGAGTCTATAGATATTTGATCACTGCTCCTAATGAGCTTATTAGGCAATCACTGGGTGCTACAATGATCAAAGAAGATTTTATGGATTTGGTGGTAGTTGATGTGGGTTTTAAAGAATGGACAGGAATTAGGTAAATTGAGATGTGAAAGATAATACATATGAGAGGGATACTAAAACAAAGGAGTAGAGGTGAAAAAATTCAGGCTATTTTTGGACAAAAAGGAGCAATTTGGTGATAATGGAGGATAAAAGTAGGAAATAAGTTTGGATAAGCAGAAAACTAATAGTCATCGGCTACATAATATATATAAAATAGTGTCAGAGACATTTTACATGCATTATATTATTCAATTCCCACAGTAGCCTCTACCAATTAACTATTCTCCCGATTGTACAGTTGAGAATCTGAAGCTCAAAGAAATTATGCTCAGGTCACTATGTAGCAGAAACCACATTAAAACTTGAGTCTCACAACCACAAAATACTGGTTGAAGGATTATAATATCATACTTACTAAACTTGATCCTACTTATTGTGGTTTTCACAGGTCAAATATTTGACATCCCAATCCATTACACGCATGTGCTAAGGGTCTGTGTGTGCACATGTGTAAGCACATGTGTTTAAAACTGAAACAAAAATATCAGGGAATATTATTTCTCCAACTACATGTAATGTATGCTGATATCTTTTATTATATTTCAGATTTTCAGGGATGCCTGAGTGGCTCAGCGGTTGAGCATCTGCCTTCAGCTCAGGGTGTGATCTTGGGGTCTGGGATCGAATCCTGCATCAGGCTCCCTGCGAGGAGCCTGCTTCTCCTTCTGCCTATGTCTTCCTCTCTCTCTCTGTCTCTCATGAATGAATAAATAAAATCTTATATTTCAGATTTTTAAAATTACCTTTCAATGGTGACTCATCAAATTAATTTAACAAATCGTCAATTAATTGTTACCAACAGTGTGAAAAACATTGCTGCAGGGACACCTAAAACATTTGGAGCAGGGAAACTTGAATGGGATGCTTAAGGGTGATTTTTGGTAGGAATGAGCAAGGAAAGTGATAGAAAATATTCAGGAAGGTATTCAAATTGGTTCAATAATCAAGGACCAGCACTGTGGTTTTAGAAAAGAAAAGAAAAAGATTAAAAAAAAATTGTGCAGAGGATATCTAGGAATATCTCCTCTTTAGTAAAGAATAACCAAGAGGTGGGGAAACACACAATAGGTTAGATAAATTCCTATATGGCCGGTAGATGGTGCCATCAGCACAATATAGCTTTGTGATTACCCAGCTGGGGTGTTGAGGGGGTAAGGAAGAAACTACTCTTGTGTGCTCTGTGCCATTCATATTCTGGCATTATTTATTCATCCTTATTCACTCATTCATAAATATAGTGTATGTCTTCTATGTATCAGAAATGATGCAGAACACAAATGATACAATGGTGAAAACACTGGACACAATCCCTGTTCTATGGTTTTACAATCAAGGAGATGATGGATATTAAACTAATAACTACAAGTGTGATGGATGCTATTCAAGGGTAAACACAGAAGAAACCTAATCCAGGGTTGACGGGCATAAAAAGTCTTGTTTGTACATTGCTATGATCTTGTAGGGACAACGGCCTTACAGCAAAGATACTTTAAAATGTTGTTAATTGAACACCTTACTAGCATCTTAGCAAACTGGGCGACAGAGATACATGTGAGGTGGTGTGGGACTTGTAGTTATTCAGCAACCAAAGGCAAAGCTTAAGTTTTTATAAAAAGAAAAAATATGTATATATTAATAAATTTTGCTAATTTGGGGTTATAATTTATACAACCTCAACAAACTATAAACTATGAATACCTGTAGGTTTAATTGGATAGCTTAGCTCATTCCATCAATAATTACCTGCGGGTAATAAAACGATGATATGTGAGGTGAATGTGTGATTGCAAATCACACCAGAAACCCAGCCTGATTCAATATTTACAACAAATAGCAGTCAGCCTAAGGTCTTACTTAAGTTAATGAATGATTATCAAAAACAATACAGTCATAAGCAGGCTCTTAATTAATGGCCTTACTCATTACTCTTCTGTTTATGGGCACAGAGAAAGCTTTGTTGAGTAGGTGCATGTATGTGTATACAAATGCACTGGCCTGGCCCTGCACAGTCTCAAGTAGAACAGAGTTGCAGCCTCCCCTCCCTTCACACTGACTGTCTACCACAAAACCCTGTTGAGCATTCAGAATAAATGTAATGTTCCAAGGGGGAGTAACTGATCAACTGCTATGACACCACTATCACTTAACTTATGGTCATTTCAAGTAGCTGAGATGATTTACATCAGCACCTAAGTCAGCTACAGCCATAATGAAATGCCTAACTGCTCACTCAAAGTACACCAATTTTTCAATCAAATTTGACAGCTTTCAAGGACACAGCCCTGCCCCAAAGCCAACCAGGAAAATCTCTAGAATTCCAGGCAAATGAGCATAGTTTTAGGGCTGGGAGCCATTGTTTTCTCTCTGTCCTGGACAAACATGAAAGGGAAGCTCCCCACAGGCCTGTTTGCTTTGAGGGGAGATTTTAATTCCCATCTCTGGAGCTCCTCAATCATGATGAGGAAAAATAGGCATGCAAAGTAGATTGGCTATTTCCAAAAGCTTTTAGCTTTCCCAGGCTTCTGGGTAACAAGAAGGAAAGAATAGGGGAGGAAGGAGACAGAAGCCCACATATCTGCCATTAACCTTCACAAATCTTCCTGGGAGAGCAGAGAGCTGGGAAAGATACATGCTGGTATTAGTGAGAAGTTTAGTACAGAGTTGTGGTCAATTAGCGAGAAAAAAACTTCTGGAGCTCACTTCTTATATTAAAATCAATAATGAAATATCAGCATAACCAAATTTAATAGATGAAAGTGATGAGGAGAGCAAAGGCAAATGTAGATAAATTAAATTTCCTTACAACTTGCAGCCTATTGACAAATACCTGAGACATGCAGAGTGTGACATTCCTCAAGGAACTCATAGCTGCCTTAATACTGCTGATGTTTTGCTAGAGGCTAAAAGCAACCTTAGTTGGAGAACAGCCAGACCTCCAGGATCCTGTAAGTCTTCTTTAACATAAGGAAATATCTTTAGAGACTTCCTTTATCTCCACCCTCCCTCCATAACCTAAATGTATATAATCAATGGCTCCTCAAGATCACAGGACAGCTCTTTCTGCCCATGGGCCCTGTCCCCTTGATTTAATAAAAGCATCTTTTGGCACCAAAGATGTCTCAGGAACTCTTTCTTGACCATTTGCTCAGTGTCCCCTCATCAAAAGGGCTGAAGGTCACAGAGAAGTGTGTCCCATGAGAACGAAGCTACATGAGATTATTGAATAACCAACAGGAATCTAAAATGCACTTAGACCGCTGGTTCTCATCCACAGCTCCTCATTAGAATCACATGAAGTCAGCTTTTAAGAAATACTAATCTCATCCTCAGAGATTCAGATTCAATTTGTCTAGGTTGGAGGTTATGCCAAGGCTTATGCCATTTTTATTAACTCCCAGGTGATTCTAAGGGTATCCAGTATGAAGAACTACTGATCTAATGTCATTACCACACTAATCTCCATAGAGGAAAAGCTTTCTAGCTACACTGTCAAAAAATTTTTAGTTATTATTGTTTACAATATTGCTAGTGATGATGGGGTGGGGTGGTGCTGAGCTAATTTATTCTTAGTTATTCACATTAATGACAGTAGACATGACGAGGATAAATTAAATCTGAAGTTAACTCAGAAACTTCATTTGATCAAAGGGCTGGAACTGTCCTTCAAGCGATGACAAAGCAACTTCTTAGAATCATGGAGACAGAATGAACCTGAACTGTCTTCCAAACAGCCACCAGGATGGAAAGAGAAGGCGCTGACATTGAAGGTACTGTGCTATTGTGCGTATCTCAGTTAATGGTCTCACTAAGACTGCCCAGTCACTGTTACTGTCTTCATTTTTAAAGATGAGGAAGCTGGTTCGGGGGTGTGTGTATTATATAAGTTGTCCAGTCTCACAAAGCTAGAATAAAATCAGAAAGAGGAATCACATCCAAGATTTTCCATTTTCAGGAATGCTTTCACTAGCACTTCAAATGGATGGACACTTCACTCTTCTTGGGTACATCTACTTTCTGTCATCTCACTCCTTAACAAAGAAGTCCATTTTGTTGGGCAGGCAGCATTTTCACAAAAGTTATTCTTTTTCTAAGTCACAAAGCTGTTTCTCCATAAATCCTGCTCACTGATTCTTGCTATGCTCTCTAGAGCAAGAAGAGCAATTTAGCTCCTTTTTAAATAGGAAAATTCCTTTGGATGTTTAAGGAAAGCCATTATGTTCCCTCTGAGATTTCTTTTCTCCAAGTTCACATCCTCAGCTCTTTGTAATAGTTTCATGTGGTTCCAGATCCCTCACAATTTTAATTGATCTCCTCTGATACTCGTGGGAGGTCAATGCATATTTTTATTTATTTTATTTTAATTTTTCTATTCTATTCTATTCTATTCTATTCTATTCTAGAAAGAGAGGGAGAGAATTATGTGAGAAGTGGGTGGAAAGGGAGAAGGAGAGAAAGAATCCTAAGCAGTCTCTATGCCCAGGGAAGAGCCCTCCATGGGCTTTGATCTCATGACCCTAAGATCAAGACCTGAGCCAAGATCAAGAGTTGGACAATAAACTAACTGAGCCACCCAGATGCCCCTCTGGGGCATCATGTGCTTTTTAAATGTGGTGACCAGAGCCACCGGTGGCACCCACATGGGCTTGGCACTGGGGCTTAGCCAGTGGTTGAGAGCAGGAGCACTGGTGGCTTCCAAATTCTCATCCTCACTACTCTTAGCTAAATATATTTAGATAAGTGCTGAAAGCTCTCTGAGTCTTTCTCCATCTATAAAATAGAAACAGTGCCTATGTCACAGAATTATCAGAATTCTAGAGGAAACATCTGTAAGCATTCACTAATATGGAGGATATTGTAAATGCTCAGTAAATGTTCATTTTTTTCTTTTATCTTGACAATGCATGTCCATTGATCAGTCTAATATTGTGACAATATTTTTAGAAGCCATATAAAATCACGGTCTGTGTTAAAATCAGATAAAACCTCTAAGCATCTGTTCACACAAACTGAAATCAGAATATATCTCTCACGTGCTCTAATTGTACAATTTTTTGAAAATATAAATGAAAAGTTCACTTGTATCTTTTAAATTTCATCTCTTTCTTTCTTGCTTTTTTTTTCAGTACAAAAGATCTTATTCTCAAAAAGACAAAACTATAGCAATGGAAAACAGATGAGTGGTTCTCAGGGGTTATGAGGGGGCAGATCACGTGATTCCTGAGGTCAGAGCACTTTTGTTCCTTTCTGTAGTATTATTTTAAATGTTCATTCTATTAGTCAGTGTTACCCTTATGCTTTTTGCAAATTTTATGACTGCCTTCCATACATGTCATTGATTAAAAGCCAAAAACAGGGAAAGGTTGTTAAGTTTTAAGCCCTCAGACACAGCACCATGCATCATATTATTCTGTTAATCAGTGTAGCTTGTGTATCACACCTCAACTAGCCATAAATCTACCTAACTGTATCTCAAATGAGCCATATACCTGGGTCCTGACCACAGTGGTATCATAAAGAAACTGTCAAATTTACTCACTCATTTTTGCCTTGCCAGGTGTTTTGTTTTTTCTTTTTCTTGCAAGCTTTTTAACTTCAAACATAATTTAATTTCCTTTGGTATTTTTTACTTACTTTTCAAGTAAATATTTTCCATCATTAACTTGTTCTAAAGGGTTCTGCAATCGTTTCATTTCTTCCTGTGAAAAAGAAAAGAAGTAACTTACAAATTGACCCCGTGTACTTGTGGGTAATAATATTGGAGAACAATTGTTTGCAAAATTGAGATAACTGTTGAGAGTTCTGGACTTAACAATGGATAAGTGCTTAAACATACAATACAATTTGATTCTTGATCAAATTAACATACAATGCTGCCACTCAAATTGTATGAATTTTTTATGCCACTAAAGATAGTGCTTCCTGTTATTTTTGCTGAGTGAGGATGTGTTTACATGGATCCACTCATGCTCTTCCCAGATTTACTCTGTCAACAGCATTATGTTTGATGGTTGCTGGGTAAAGGGCTCTAATGAGCATGTGCTGGGTTTAGCCATTTAGCAATCATCCCCTCCTGTCTTTTGGTAACTCCCCTCATCCCTTAGTCACCGTGCTCAGACACACACACACACACACACACACACACACACACACACACACCCCTTCCCTGCATTTCAGGCATCCATAGTCTCTGTAATTCCATTCTCCAGGCTACAGTGATTGGTTGCCTCTACTTGCCTCTTCACAAAAACTGCTGAAGTACCAAGAGGAATCTCTAATGAGAATTACACATTTGTCCCAAAAAGACCATGAGGTCTTTTGGCTTTTAAGCAGTCTCAACATACTTCTAAGTTCCTAGATATACAAGTCTCCTAGGTTATCCCCCATGCTCAATTTCTTAAACTTTATACTGCATTGTGCATTCCAAAATTTGACCCAGTCACTCACCTTTCCCCAATCCCTCCAACCTTTCCACTGAGACCTTTGGAACTCACAGTCTGTCATTAGCAAAATCCTCTATCGCCTCAACTTTTTGGAACATTCCCTTCAACTTATTCTGACTGTACCCTGCCTCACTGTTCTGGGAACGGCTAAGTTTTTTGTTAGAGCAAGAAAATCATAGAGTCATTTAGAAAAGAATTTTAGGATATAGAAGACTTTGCTGATGACAAACTTAGCTGAGTCCCTAAACACACCATCTCCCTTGAAGTCTGCTTAAGAGGTGGCCAGTTCTTTCCACATGCTATACCCAGCACAGTCTAAAGGAGGTATGAGACCCCATCTTCTTCTCATTGCTTCTCCCAGATCCTCCTCACTCCTACAAAAGCTTAGCTCCTCTGCAAATATGCCAGCAGTTTATCCTAGGCTTCTGCCCTCTTCCATATCAATCCTCATTCCTCAGGTCTTATCCAGTCCCAAGGCTTTAAATTTATATTTGCACCTGACCTCTCTTCTAAACTCCAGCCTTCTACATCCACTTTCTTACTTGACAGCTTCAGATGCACATCTGATGGGCATCTCACATTCAAAACCAAAGTCTTGATTTCCTGGCCTCTATCCTCCAACCCAAAACTCCATCTTCACCACTTCTTCCTCATTTTAGCAAATGACATCACTATTCACCTAGATATGCAGAGCTAAACCCTAGGAGCCAGCCTTTGTAGTAGGATTCAGCCTTTGTAGCCTTTGCAGGCCTTTGTTTCTCTCCTAACACACAATCAATCAGCTAATTTGTTGATCCCAACTTTAAAATTTATCCAGAACTTGACCTCTGCTTCTCAGTGTGGTCTAGACCAACTGTGAGCCTCCCATCTGTTTCCCATATTAATTTCATTTTAGTCAATTCTCCTTACATCAGCCAGCATGACAGTTAGTACCTAGGCTTTCATTTCCAAGTGTGTGAAGTGCACATATCATAAACACACAACTTTTGACAAATGCATACATTGGCAGAACCACTATCTAAAAATGAAATAAAGAACATTTCTCTCTTTAGAAGTTTCCTTTTGAATTCTTCTCTCTCAATTCCCCTCTCCTGTTCTGATTTCTATCACCATAGATTAATTTGGCTTGTTGTAGAACTTCATATAAAATTATCTATTCTTTTGTACCTGGTATAATTCACTCAGCGTTATATTTTGAAATTAGTTGTTCAACCAATGGTAATTTTTTAAACTTCACTTTGGTTAACTAGAGAAGAATTTCAGTTTTTCCCTCTGAATTCTACAGTATAAGGATTTTTAAGTATGAAGAACTCTGGAACTCAATGTAAGTATTTGCCATGCTAAGAGCTACTAACTGGAAGAAAAAGATAACATAGCAGAGAGGATAGAAACCAAGGAAAACAGCTAAAGAACCAATGCCCTAGTGATACTGTGAACCTCTGGGTCAAACTGGAGCTTGAAACCAGCATACTGATGGACTTTTCACTTTCATGACCCAATAGATTCTCTAATTTAAGGCACTTTTGGTTGAGATTTCTATTTTCTTTAAGTTGAAAGAATCCAAACTCAGAAGTGACAGTATGAGCCATAACCTAGGGCTACTGTATATAAAACCCTAACTTAGATGAGACATGGAACTATAAAAGTTCAGAACTGACCAGTTCTTGTTTGTTTTGTCGGTGTCTTAAAAATGTGTTATTCAGAAGAACAAAGGCTGAAGCACGTCATGGTCTTCAGTTTCTTTTTATTAAAGGCTGCTGCTTTTATATCCAATATTGGTATAACAAACCTCATAAGAAGAACATCTCTGTATCTTTTGTAAAATTGCTGTATTAGACACTGTACATGTTGCTACAGGTTCTCTCATAAAAAGAATAAAATTTTAGGATTTACTATGAGGTATATTTTCCCCTTCTGATACAATAGTACACTTCTTCTCATCAACAATGACAACTAGTAAGTCTTACAGAAGTTGTCTATTTTGCCTTGAAACTTAAGCTAAATTGTCAGAACTACTTTTTCCATGATGTTAGTACAATTATACCCCTCTCTTTCACCTGTGTGAAATTCTTTAATTTTATTTTAACTCTTTTACATGTGTGCTTTTCACAGTAAGTGGAAGCCAGTACAGTATAGGCAGAGTATATATATGATAAATGGGTAGGAAGATAAAGATGATTGATAGATAGGTAAGCAGGTAGACAAACAGATTGATAGAACATCCTTTTAGCATTTATACATGGCTTTTTATTTTCAAGGTAAAACTAGTTCTTCAGCACAAAAGACACTGGTTTCTTATTCTAAGAACAAGTCCTCACACTTACCCTCTATTTTCCCCCAAACCTCCCACCCAGTCCTTCATCATATCCCATCCCACCTCATGACATAAGCAATAGATGAAGCAGCTGTTACAGAAAGGAAGTAGATTGAAAAGAAATCCATAGTTATTCTTGAAAACCAAAGGAGGATTTTTAGGACATAAACTTGTTCTTTTTTACCCCCTGCACTATGATTAGGAAAGAGACAGGGCTCTTAGGAGTCCCAACACTTTCTTCTCTAAGATGTGCCTGTGGCGTGCTTTCTTCTTTCCTTTTCCCCTGGGGATTTGGGGTATACGAAATAAAGGGCTTTTGCACTCTGTGTCAGCCACTCTCCTTTCCTTGGTTCTTTTAATGCAGAGAGCTTGCTGTGTGGGGAGGGCTTTGATGCAGTACTTTATTCAATCTGACTATCCACGTTCTAGGAAATCATATTAAACATAAGGTCAATGACTAACAAGAGCTTTCTGAACAGCTGCTCTGCTGACAATTTGGAGGATTGATTTCATCATTTGGTTATTTAAGCTAACTATACAAAAACACTTCAATTCAATTGGCCTGGAAGTTCCAAACCATGTCCTCATTTTCTTGGAAATGGATACGGAAGTTGCTTGCTCAACAGATCTTCACTTGGAGTTTCACTTTTTGAGAAAGTTTTGTTTCAATTTGCCATTAAAAACATATACAAATTGGTCTTTTTCATCACTAATTTCTCCTACTAGTTCCTTTTGTCTCTGATTCCATATCTGGCAATGCCACTTCCCTACTAGAAACCAATAGTAGCTCCCCAGTGCTTTGAGGATAGATTCCAAATTCCTCAGCCAGGGAGGTCTGGTGCAACAGGGCCCAGCTGTCTCTTCCCACTCCACCTCATGAGCCCTGCCCCACATACTCCTTTCCTAAGTGTGGTCATAAGAAACTTCACATAATCCTGGAACTTACATCCTGTCTTACTGATCATTCAATGATAGTCTGTCCCCAATTATTCTACTCTCCTACTCCCACTCTTCATGTAGGAAGCTCCCAACATTATCCTAGTCCATAAAAGCTTTCTGAACTCAACAAGAGTGTCAGATACCCCAGCCTGCTACTCACAGTGATCCCTATTTTAACGTTACTTCTCTACCTGATTGATGTACCCTGCTCCCTCACCACTAAGATACTTGAAATCAGGAATGGTGACTTGCTCACACTGAGATGCGTATTCCCCAGTGAGGCATTTAGGAGGTGCTTAATAAATATCTGTTGAATAAATGAATTATAAATGTATCAAACACATTATTCTAACTGAAGTGAAAAGAAATCTTAGTTGCTTAATGGCCCCCCAACTCCCAAGAAATTGTATGTCTTCTGCAGATTCTTCTCTACCTCTCCTAATGCACCTTTATAATCATTCGGTAACTTTCGTTTTTATTTAACATTATATTTTTCCAGCTTTATTGAGATATAATTGACAATTAAAAATTATATATATTTAAGTTGTACTACTTAATGATTTGACATATGTAAACATTTTGAAATAATCACCATACTCAAGCTAATTAACATATCTATCACCTTACATAGTTACCACTTCCTTTTTGTTCTTTTTTTCTTTCCTTTTTTTTTTTTTTTCTTTTTGTCGTTTTTGTTTTTGGTGTGGTAAAACACTCAAGATCTACCCTCTTAGCAAATTTCAAGTCTATACTACAGTAATGTTAACTGCTGTTCATTAGATCTCTAAAAGTTACTCATTTTGCATAAATGAAATTTTGTACCACTTGACCAACATCTCCCTATTCATACTCTTGACTCATCTCCACTCTCCTCTGAGTTCTGGAAGGCTCAAAATTTTGGGCTTTATCAACCAAGCCCCTCTGTCCTTTGGGTAGGATTTGAGCAGTGGGAGGCACTGCATAAGATCAGTGGTTAGTAGACGAAAGAAGTTGGAGTATTTATTTTCTTTCCTCCTATCTCTTACTAAAAGCATAGACTGGTATAATTAAGGCCACAGCTCCCATGGGTGGCCTCTCCAACAAGGTGTGGTTCTTGCCATAGACTCATAACTGCTCTCATTTTTTGCCCCTCCAATGCCTTTCTTTCCTTTTCTTCTTTTCATTCACTTCCTTTTCCTTCCCTATTGTTACCCTTTCCAGCTATTGATAGACCCAGATGCATCACCATCCCTTATGATTTTTCCCTACACCCTCCCTATGTAACCACTCTGTTAACTCTTTCAATCACCCTTTTAAGTGAGTCATCCGTCTTCTTACTAGAATCAGGCTGACATGACTCAAGGATCCTAAATTTGCTTTCACTTGCAATTCCTTTTCTGTAATTCCACAAATTCAATTAATCAATTAATTAATTATATTGAATAATAGAAGAATATGTCTGTTTGATGGCTGATCCTATAGGAGAAGTTGTCCCAGCTTGAAAGGCCTAGCCCCAATTTTCTGACTCCATTTGATTCACAGGATAAGAAGATAATTTCTACCATTCTCTATTTAACCTCTGTCTTTTTTGAAATTTTGGCTAAGCCTCTCTGCAAAACACAACCTTAATGATTTAAGCACAATGCAGACATATAGCATTCCATATCCTTAATCCCATTTTCCCAAATAAAACTTGTGTTATAGGTGGCTCTGAAATGCAGGCTATACTATTAAGGGGCATAATTGATTGACTATTTGCCAAAGGCTATGCTTCCCACTGTCATAGAGTTTTGTTCTGAAGTTACTTGGGTGTGAGCTGTTAGCCTGGATGGCAGAAGCTGGATTTTGTTCTTCTGTATCTGGCTTTCCCTCCTACCTTAATCCTAGGTTTTTTCTCCTGTCACAAATAGGAGAATATATCTATAGGGTTAGATAAAGCTCATCTCTATGGCCACTTAGCCCCTTTAACCTACCCAATAACAAAATATTGTTCTTTTTTTCTTTTTCTGTCGCTGCCACTTCTACTGTCTAAACAGGCCTGCTTGTTTATTACTTTGAACAAGTTTAAAATAAGAAATCCACTAAAAATTACTTTTTCTCTAAAGCGTACTTGTGTCTAAACACCAACCTTTTAACTTTTCTGACTTATGCCTTGGCCATTTTATTCCCTGCGTATCCCAGAGCATTTAAAGTAACTAAAAACTGAAAACGATATATATATTTTACTTCATTGTGTAGCTATAGGTGCATAACCTGTGCCAATGACATACATTATTTTTTGTGTTGGAAATAATTTTATGTTAACTTAAAGGTGACTATTTAACAAAAATTAAGAGCCGAAATTACTTTTGACACTTTTGACTATTCAATCATTAAACATCACCAACCTTCCTCACTGCCCGCCCCCCCAAACCACTGGCTTTTTTTAATGGAAATGTAACAAGGGCACTAAAAAAAGGGTTACTAATGTTTGCATAATTTGGAAAAGTAGAAGACATAAAATCTATACTAATTTTAGCTCTGCATCATTAAACATGAAATATTGATTATTGCTCTTTGCAACAGAATTTATAAATCTAGCTAGGCTGCTGTGTCCACATAAAGTGATTCTGATGCTTTGCCCTCAGACCTCAGTGGCTGTAAATGATGCTCCTTGGTGACAGCTGGGAGGCTGGCATTCTGATCCACAGCCTTAAGAGATACATTTCCCAGATTAGACCAGGAATGACCCAGCTGCACAGCCCAACTTCAGAAAATTAAATTGGAGGGAGTCCAAACCTCTGTTGAAATAACTGTGTGAATTACAATGCTTCCATGGGCCTTGTTATAATGTAAATGTGCTTTACAATTTACTGTCATTTCCCTTCTACTCCTGCTGTGAATATGGGCATTAATAGTCATCTCATATATTTAAGGCAAAACGGCATCAAAAATAAAAATGCAAGATTCATGTTTTCTCCTTTTGGAAAGCAGAGACTAAATTCCTTTCTTTTTTTCTTTTGTGATTTTTTGCAAAAAGAGCATACGTTTTGTTTATGTATTATGCATTAATGCTTTTTATGGCTGACAGACCTGTAAATTTCACACAGGAAGTTGTTTTGCAGCTGAACATGAATTTCTTTGGGAGGAAAAAGTGGCTAATAGGACATCAACAGCTCATTTAAAGGATTCATTCAGATAAGTTATGGGAACAAATATGAGGTAGTAGACTTAAAAACAGATTGCCTGTTTCTAGCACTTTAAGGACATTTTGAATGTCCGACAGAGATGCAGAGGGGCTGTGATTTTATAGCGATAGAGTGAGGTAGTTCTAGGCTTCAAAATGCCAGTTCTCTGTAGCATTGTAATTTGCTACCTCATACATAATAAAACTTACAAACTCACCAGTATAAGATATGATGATGGGAATTGTTGTGATTGCCTATTCTTTATTCTTGTTTGACCAACCAGGCTATGTTCGTAGGCATTAGGATATAAAAAAAGTCTTTGATTGCCAGTTCTGAGAATGCCAAACATCTGAGCTCATTTGAACAGATGCCAAAGAGAAACATATTAAGTAAAAACCCAGTTATGACCATATAAGTCATTGGTCACCTTGGACCTGAGATGATTTCAGACCTTGAGATTCTACTGGAGTAGATGTGTAAAAGGATACTCATCTGGAAGGATATACCTACAACCAGACCATCCATGTCACCCCTTGCTCTAATATGAATAAGCGCCTACAACCTCATGCAGCTGGATGGCCCCAGTGGATCCAGGACTGTCAGACATAATAAACCAACCCCAGGATTGTCAGACAGGTATATGTTGAAAAATACCACTTAGGCTTAAATGTCTCCTTTCTCTTTAAGATAATGCATGGTCTCAAGAAATTTGCTAGTTTTAGATCACAGAGAGTCTAAAGTTATCATTATAAAATGAATATTCAGATCATTACAAAAAGTCTAACTACTCCTATTCAATCTAGGATGTGAGGAATTAAAACACTATTAGTAATAATTTTAAAGTAATCAGAGGCACCTGGGTGGCTCAGTGGTTGAGCATCAGCCTTTGGCTCCGGTTGTGATCCTGGGGTCCTGGAATCAAGTCCCGCATGAGGCTTCCCATGGGGAGCCTGCTTCTCCCTCTGCCTATGTCTCTGTCTCTCTCTCTGTGTCTCTCATGAATAAATAAATAAAATTTGAAGAAAAAATCACTCTACTCAAAGTTAATTCAGTTTAAGAGCTAGACAACCATGAAAACTCAGCTGAGATTAAAATACTAAGTAAAACTACTAGGGATAGATATTTTTATATCTTATATACTTCTGTATTCTGGGGGGAGGGGGGAATCCTAGATACCATTTCAAGTGGAAAACTCACATGCACACAAGTATGTAAGTCATCAAATAAACACCTCCCAGAATGCAGGCAATAGCAAAGGTGGATTAGTGAATCTGTACACCAACTCCAGTTTTCCTCTGCCAAAGTACAAAAACAAAGTGCAGGCAATCAAAACATTATGTAACTCCCAAATCATTTATACCTGATTCTGGAATGTATTTCATTTTGGTGTAGCAAATGCTGTCCAGATTAGATTTTTTCTTAGCCCCACTGGAAAATGAATTTGCATTTTTAATTTTTTGCCAAGTAATATTGTGGGGAAGCAACCCAAATGCACACTGGGAAGAGCTCTCCTTACATGCTCTGTAGTACCTCAGATCTGTCCTCTTTCCGTTCCTTCCACTATCACCCATGGTCAGGACCTTAGGGACTCTCACCAGAACTATTACTTGGGTTACCTAATTGCTTTTCTTTAAGTACACTCCAGTAATTTAGCTCTCCTACTCATAAACTCTAAACAAAAATAATATCCAGGATTAAAAATACTCTTAATTCCATAACCTCAGTATTGCTCCTTCTTTACCTTCCGAAATCCTTTAAAGTTCACTTCAAATGCAATTTTATAAATTTTAATCTTTCCTTCCATAATTAATGTCATGTCACTTCTTTGAACTACTGTTATCACTACTGACATTTATTGAATTTTACTAGGTCCCAGGCACTTTGTATAAATTATCTTTTTAAAATTATGACTGCAGTCCCATAAAAATAGCAAAAGGTTAAATTATTATTCCCATTCCCTGGATAAGAAAACAGACTCAGAAAGATTGTATAACTTGACCAAGGTCTTATAGGAAAAATGGCATGCCAACCTAAGCAGTCTGATTCCAGAATCTAAACTTTATCCTTTTCACTCCTCCCATGAATACCATGGAACATGCAACAGAATGAGCAATGGCAGTAACTCACCAATGAGGCCGATAGAGAAGAAGCTGTAGTGTTCTGCAAAGTAGTCACATTTCTTATCTGAACCAGACTTGTCATCTACTTGCTGTGTCATCTTAGACAACAAACTTACTCTTTCTAGGTCTCAGCTTCAACATTTGTAAAATGATGATGACAATGCCTACTTCATAGTGTTATGTGAGGATCAACCAAAATAATATATTTAAAAGCATTCCTCGTACAATAAAGTACTGGCCATCCATAAGGAGATTCCTTAAGTGCCTGTCTTACTGAGGACAGCAATCATACCTCACCTGTTACTCCTGTCGCGCCCACCTCTGCTCCATTCTAGCTTTATGATCTCAGGCTGGGAAACCTCTTTGAGCCCCAGTTTCATCATCTTTAAGATGGAGACACTAATTATACCAAGTTCCAAGAATTGCCATGCTGCTTGATGATTAAAAATTCATGTAAAGCATTCAATTTGCACCAGGTACATGGTAGGTGCTCAATAATGTTATTTTCATTATTATGAAATTTTTGTTATCATATCTCTCTAGCCCCTCCAAACCAGGGGAGTATACCTAGATAACTTCTCTTGGTTCACTCTAAACTCATTTCCATTAGTCACTCAGTGCTGTCAATTCTATATTCTAGTTGTCTCCAGAGTACGCCCTCTCTATTTGCACTGTCCTTAGTTAAGGATTTATTCTGACAGAGTGAGCAACCTAAAATGCCAACCTCATCATGAGGCCAGTCACTTGCTTCCCTTCAACCAGCTGTTAGACCTTAAGCCTCAGGGTCTGGCAGGACCTCATATGATGGTGCTGTGTAACCTGCCCCATCCCTAACCTCTCCCTTTCTCTAACAGATCCACCTCCACTCAACTTCATGCTCTTGGAACATCAACATGTCATTAAAACCATGAGTTAAGATCAGGTGCTCAAATACTTGGAATGAGTTAGTCCAGGTGTGACTTGAAATAAAACAACAATAAAGATAATTTTTTTGAAACAAACAGAAGAGTAATAATATAGTGTACATGTTCTTCATAAATAATAAGCAAAGCATTACCTCAATTATCTGGAGAGTGGTATCTCAGGGAACTGTATACATTGAAACATATCTTTATACTTGGATATTTGGTTCCTTGCATCTCAAACACCTCTCACACAGCCCCTAAACTCACCCATTTTACCTGAAAGTCTTCACTTAGAGCCTTCTTTAGAAAACAATTATCACACAAGGTTAATTTTGTTTCCTGACTTGTAGCAAATGCAATAATTCATTAAAGATAAGATTATCAAAAGATAGGAGGTAAGGCAATCACAGACTAGATGTGGGAGGAGGAAACAGAAAACTAAAAAGTAGATCTTCATCTATATTTTCACTGAACACAGAAAGGAAGATTCTTTTTTTTTCTTAAGATTTTATTTATTTATTCATGATAGAGAGAGAGAAAAAGAGAGAGAGAGAGAGAGAGAGAGAGAGAGAGAGAGGCAGAGACACAGGCAAAGAGAGAAGCAGGCTCCATTCCGGGAGCCTGACGTGGGACTCGATCCCGGGACTCCGGATCACACCCTGGGCCAAAGGCAGGTGCTGAACTGCTGAGCCACCCAGGGATCCCCCAGAAAGGAAGATTCTTAACTGCCTGGAATGCTGTTTCCTATTGAAAACTTCCTGGATGTTCCCCCCTTTGGAAGTAAATTTTGCTTCTTGATAATCTTACAGCTTTACATGGCTATGCTGAGAATAGCCCTTATGCTGCCCATTTAAGTTGTATTTTATTTTCCTTAATATAGCCTAAGTGTTTAGGGGTAGAATTGTTTTTTTCAGTAAGCTTAAATATCTTTCAAACCTGCAAAAACCCTATTTTTGGGCTTCACAAAGTGGGGTGTGTCAGCAATAGGTGAGGGGTACGTGGAGCCTTAGATCAGGACAGATATACCCAGGATGTCAGTTTTACTCCATGAATACCAAATACATGGTTTTAAAAGGAAGTCCAAAGTTTGCATTAATTTGAAATTGAAAATAGGAGATGTCAAATAAAGTTTTAGGTTTGCAATGGCTGTTTCTCCCCACATCCCTCCAACAATAATACCCATGCTATTCTCTGCCTTCAAGATTTCTTGGTGGAGAATTTATTTATTGTTTTAAAAACTTTATTTATTCATGAGACACACACACACACACACACACACACACACATACATACGGGGGGGGGGCGGGGAGAGAGAGAGAGAGAGAGAGAGAGAGAGAGAGAGAGAGAGAGGCTGAGGGAGAAGCAGGCTCCATGCAGGGAGCCCAATGTGGGACTCAATCCTAGGACTCCAGGATCACGTTCTGGGCTGAAGGCAGGTGCTAAATCACTGAGCCACCCAGGCATCCCTTTGGGTGGAGAATTTAATAAGCACTACCCTAGTCAGGATGGAAGGTTAATATCAGGTATTTTTTAAGTTAAAATTGCTGGAAGTATGTAATGGTATTATTTCTATCAATACTGCATAAAGCAAAAGAAATTTGTAGTTCTAAGAGTAACATTCTTTTTTTTTAATACCATAGGACTTTATTTCCATTTTTTTAATGGAAATCATTGGTCTTAGAGGGAGAAGTTTGAACCCAGGTATGTCTGTCATATAACAGCAAATAAAGTAGGCGTTACTATACTAGGGGAGGGAAAATTCACTTCTGTTTTTTTTTTATTAAGTTTTTTCTTTGAATTCCAGGATAGTTAACATACAGTTTTGTGTTAGTTTCAGGTGTACAGTATAGTAATCCAACAATTCTATACATCATTACTCAGTGCTCATCATAAGTGTGCTCTTTATCCCCTTTACTTATTTCACTCATCCTTCCACCCACTTCCCCTCTGATATGCTTTATTTTAAACAAGTACTTTCACTTAAAATTATTATTTGCAACAGGAACATTTTTTAGTTGAAGTATACTTCAGAATACTTGGTTCTAAAACATACATATAAAACATTCCATCTGAGAATAGCAGGATACACTCTTTTCTTCAAGTACACACAGAAGAATTCCCTGGTTAAATCACATAAAAAGTGACATAGCAAATATTTCAAATTTAAGAAGACTGAAATCATACCACAAATATTTTCCAAACACAATGGTACAAAACTAGGAATACTCACTTCTACAGCTGATTGCACACCAGACTCAGTGGATGCTGAGCTTTCTGAGCTTGGATTATGATCTCATGGGCACATCAAGTACGGTAAATTTTAGCACCCTGCATAATTTTTGGCACACAGCAATAACTTGGGTGTTAAGAGGAATATTCAATAAAATTCATTAAAGGAAAGAAGAGATACTTAGAGACTGAATGGAAGCTACAACACAGAAAGCATAAACTTGAAAGCAGAACTTGAGAGAGAACATGAAAAAAAAAAAAGCACTGCAAACCAGCAAACTTTCCTTTCATCATTATTTGTTGTTTATTCATCCCTTAACAAAAATATAGTCATATGTGCTAAGCACTGTGCTGGATGTGAGGATATAATAGGGACAGGGGAGAAGACAAGCAGGCACAGCCCTGTCCTCCTGCAGCTTGAAAAGCTCAATACAACCAGAGAAGGAAAGATGAGTTTTTTTGGTATTTATTTATTTATTTATTTATTTATTTATTTATTTAAGAGAGAGAGAGAGAGAGAAAGGGAGAGAGAGATAGCAGAGGGGGCAGAGGGGGCAGAGGGGTAGGGAGGAAGAATCTGAAGCAGACTCTGCACTGAGTGTGGAGCCAAACGTGGGTTTGTTGGTTTGACCATGACCTGAGCCAAAACCAAGAGTCAGACAGATGCTTAACTGACTGAGCCACCTGCGCACCTCAAGATGAGTTTTAAGTAGTCACAGAGTTGTCAATGACTGTTTTTATCCAAAAAAACTGGTTTAAACATTTTGCCATTCAGGACAGAATAACAGATCAGTCAAATAAGTAAGCCTGACTTGTGTGTATGTGACAACAGAGTTTAGAAAATGATATTCTAGAGAGGGCCAAGGAAAGATTTGCCAATCTGTGTGCTCCTGGTGGGACAATTGCTAGAATTGACTAGAATGGTGTGCCTGCGTGCAGAATGTAAAATCGGTGATAGAAATGCCACGGAAGTTGAATCGTAAAATTCCAATGCATGTATTAACGGCTTACTCAATAAGAATGCCATTTACTGAGGAGGAAGACACAAGGCAGATAGACAGACAAGAAAACAAAAAGACAGTGTGTCCACATCCGTTTTGTCATGCGATGAGCCATGACATCATTACAAACAAGAATGCCACTTTACCCCTGCATATTATATTCTATTAAAAATTGAGTACCACACGTGTCTAGGAACACGTCTAGGCCGGATCATGCAGAAGAAGAAGTCTTTCTCCTATAGATTTATCTATTTTAAACCAAGGGTTAATTTTCATGAATAGAGGAATCCACATGGAAGGGAAAATATTTTATAAACAGAGCTTTGCTTTTCTAAACCAACAAGAAATTCCCAGTGAGATTACTTTATTCTGCTCATATGTGAAATTCCCCATTAGATTTGTATCATTAGATTTCACGATTTTAGTGATTGCCCCAATTGCTTCATAATAAGTCGGTGAACAATCTTGATAAGAAGTACTTTATTCTAAACCAAGGTATGTTAAAATTGAAATTGTTCCCTCACACAGCTACGGCAGACTATTCAGAAAGAATGCTGAGTCCCAAAGAGGAAATTAAACCTCAGTTGAGCTCTCTTTATTAAAACTACTATTATATCTTTTAGACATGCAATCTCTGTGTACTCAAGATATAGTGCCATGACTGTTATCTAACAACTGTGTGGAAATATACAGGAGGAAACAGAGGAGGTTTTCTAAAGATAGAGGATGAGGAAAGGGAAAAAGGGAGAAAGGGGAGAATAGCAAATTGTTGGAATAAAACACAAAATGGCATTCTCTACCATCCAGGATCGCTAAGTTGATGAGCACTACTAACTCCCCTGCGTTCAGCTCCCTGAAGTTCCCATCCTTAGCCTGGTGACTAGACTACCAGACTACTCTTCTCTTTTCTCCCTATTTACATCAAATTGCCTTACCAGCTACATTTACCCTTATATTCAATGTGAAATTGTCACTCTCAATAGCTAGAAAATCTTCAAATTGAGGATTTCATCCAGAATTCTCCAATGACTGTGTTCTTACACCTGAGCTGTAACATCCATGTTCTTACTTGTATTGATCGGAAGCTCTTCTGAAAATGCATTCCTTATTTGATAAAACATTTACTCCATATTCTTTGGGTAAATGTTTCCCCTTTGCTATGTGGAAATCTGGCCAAATCCCCTTTGAATAATGCTACGGGAAAATACCTTTGAGAAAAACCTGATGCACGCAATAGGCTTCATCCAGCTAGCATTTGTTTAGAGTTCACTCTGGACCTGGCCATTTTCTGCCACCAGGAGCACTGAAGTGCTAAGGTGGGGAGACAGCCATCAAATCCATAATGCCACATTTAAAGGTCATTGTAATATATCCCAGCATTTGCCCAGAGCAAGTTGAGTAAAATCAAATACATTCTGGGACATTTCCTTAAAAAAAAAAAACAGTCCTGATATTTCCCAGAAGCTCAGAATTAAAATAATAAAGATGCTCACTTTATGTAAGAGGGTCTTGAAATTATCAATATAAGTGGTTATAAGCTTTAATAGACCTCGGAATCCAATTAGCTACAATTTTGTGGAGGCTTAATAATTTATGATAATGGCAAATTCATTAGATTATAATTCACCACAGCCAAACCTATGGATTTCCTGGTATCTTTAAAAACATGCATTCTCAAGGTGAAGCATGGCGTTTTCTATGTTCATTGCTACCAAAATAGTCTAATTTAACAATTCAGAATGCATTCCCTTACTTAAACCTGGATCATTTGGAGATTTTCCCTGTTAATGCAAGGACATAAACCTAAGAGAGTTGCACCAGTTCATTAAGCCTCCCAATTTCAGCAGCTGTCTAGCATTAGCTGAAAGCAATCTACTGTGTGCACGTAAATGGCCACTGTTCACCTTTTCCTCTGGTCCACAAAGAAAAGTAAATCTAGAGAAAGTATATATACATGTACATACAAAACATGTAACACTTGCACAAAAAATGCAGTTTGGTGAATTATTATAAGGTAAGCTCCTATAACTATCTCCCAAATCATGAAATAGAACTTCATCAAAGCCCCTTTACATGCCCCTTCCTGGTTACAACTCTCTCCCTTCCTCCCTCCAAAACTAACCACCATTATCACAAATTATATAGTAACCACTTCCTTTACATTTCACTATAGTATTCTCACCCAAATGTGCATTCTCAACTGCTATTGTTCAGCCTTGCCCATTTTTAAACTTTTTTTCTGAAATAATTGTAGATTCACAGAAAGTTGTGGAAATGCAAAGTGGTCCCACTCACCCTTCACTCTTTATTCTCCAATATAAGCATTTTTGCATAACTACTGTACACTACGAGCTCCATGAAATTGCCACTGACACAATTCACAGAGCTTATTGGAATTTAATCAATTATATATTCACTCATTTATGAGTGTATGTGTGCTCATAGTGCAATACAATTTTATCACATGTGTACCTTTGTGTAACGACCACTGTGATCAAGATGCAGAACTGTTAACATCACTACAAGGCTCCCTTAAGTTACCTCTCTATAGACACAACCCTCTTCTCTCCCAAATCCCAACGCTGGCAACTATTAATCTATTTTCCATCTCTATGATTTCTTCAAGAATATTCCAGAATGGATCCACACATGATGTATTTTTCACATAACATAATTTCTTTGCGGTCCATTGACACTGCTGTCTGTAATAATAGTAATATTTCTTTTTGTTGTTGAGTAGCATTTCATTTATGGATGTATCAGTTTATTTATCCAGTTACTCATTGAAGAACATTTAGGTTGCTTCCAGTTTGTGGCTATTATGAATGAAGGTGCTATGAACATTTGTGTACAGATGATTGTGTAAACATAACTTTTTACTCCTTTGGGATAAATGCCAAAGAATGCAGTTTCTGGATCATAGAAAGGAGTTAGTGAATTTTTAATTTTAGAAGAAATTATTAAACTCTTTTCTAGAATAACTCTATTTACATTCCTACCTGCAATACATGAGTTAGACTCCTTCTCTACACCCTTACTAGTATATTGTGTTTCCCATTTTTCACAATTTTGGTAAATTAAATTTCTTTTAATTTATAGACTCTTCTTCCATATTTTTATTTCCCTTAAAATACGTTTGTTGAAAAACTCAGACAAGTTGAACTACAGAGTTTCCCAGTCTGGATTTTACTGATTTATATGCTAATGGAAAAGTTCATGCTCAAGTTCTCTAGCTGGATCCAAAAGCTTGATCAGATTTTAGTTTGACTCCTTTGGCAAGGCCTTAGGCAGAGGCATTTTCTCTCATCAAAAGATTCATAATGGTCTGGTGATCTCTGTATCTCTGGTGATAGAACCATTGAAGCTCAGTGCTTACAACTATTGATGCTCAGAGTTTACATCCATTAATGGGGGGATTAAAAATAGTTATGTGCTAATTATATACTTTTATTATATTTATTATATGAAATAATTTTATAAAGAAACTTTATTTACTATTGACGTACCCACTAGTACATTCATCTAAAAGAGGCAGAAGAATAAATCTTCTTTATTTTCTTTTAGCAGTTTACTAGATGAAGTAGTTCTCTGTCATCCTGCAAAGGTGGCCAATTTTTAAAATATCACTAAGAATTTATGAGTATAACCAAATTTGATTGGTTTTCTTAAAAGTTACGTATTTCTAATTATGATTTTTCTTATCACTAAAACTCAAATTATCCCATTTTGGGGCAGTGAGAGTTTCTTCAAGTTGACTACTCAGTCCTTTTGATAAAACCCAGTACTTTCTGATAACTGCCAGGCTATTTGCTCTGACAAAATCATCCAAACTTATACATTTTCTGGAAGAAACCAGGAATCAGCCATTATTTTAAGAAGCCCTGGTCTCTTTTAGTGGGAAATGATATTTTAATATCATGATCTCAGCAATAGGAATGCTCATTACCATTGCATTGGTCATTGTTTCTAAGACTTCTCAGTTACAGAGTTAGGATATAAAATAAAATACCACATGGGCTCTTACTGAGACTTCCAATTCCATTTCAGGACTGCAGAGTTTTAACCTAACCTTTTTAATAATATGTCTATATCTCCATTTCCACACCAAAGTCCTGGTTCTCAAGGACATAGGAGGTAACAGAATTAGAATATTGCATAATTGTTCACTCCATAATTACATTATATATAAGAACATAGATGTACATTGCTAATGCTACTACCACCCATTGTGATTACTCAAAATAATTCTTTACATATGTTATCCTCACTTTTTATCCTTCACTTCTTTTTTTAGAGTAGGAAAATTTATTGCAATCTGTATAAAAAGAGTTATAAATCATATCTAGAATATAATTTAATCCCTCACTTATTTTCATGGTTTTGTTACATCTACATTGTTGCATATTATATACTATATGTTGTATATAATATATTGTTGACTATTATATAGTATAGTCTCTCTCTTTGACCCTTATTTAATCTTTATTTTTCAGTAAGCATATATTTATCACCTACCACGGCTCCATCAGCTCATTTGTCTCTAGTCAGTTTGGTTGTCTGAAGCTTATTCTCTAGTAAATTCTGCTTAGAAGCAAAATTCCCTAAGTTCTTTTATGTCTATAAGAATTTGTATTCAAAGAGTTCAGGACATGCCCCCCAAAACATGCTGCTTTGGTATATTGATTATTTTGAGCTGAAGACACTTGAAAAACTGCAAATGCAGGGACAGGTCTTCTCTGAGCTCCTCTGATCAGCCCAACAACAGATCTTCCAAAAGGAATCCATAAATCCCTTCCCCCGGGAGTTTCATCAACCAAGCAAGATTGACTCTTACTACAGGAGAGAAGACTAGATGTCCATACCACACCCAGACAAACTTTGTCGTAAACTATCATTTCTCCCATCTATTCTTCTAAGGACTCATTTATCTTTCCTAAAAATCATTTGTTTTCCCATAAGTTGTCTACATCTTCTCTCTCCCTCCCCTATTATGATGATATATAAACTCTCAAATCTCACAGTCTTTTTGGCTATTCATTTTCCCCTCATGATGCTCCTGTGCATGTAATATATTAAAATTTAATAAATTTTTATTTATTATATTAATATTCTCATTAACCTACCTGTTGTCAGTTTATTTCATAGCCAGGCATCAAACCTAGGAGGGTAAAGCCTTTCCTCCCCTATAGTGCTCTTTATACTTTGGAGTTTTGATTTCAAGTATATAACATCTTTCTTTTCTTGAGTATTTTAAATATGTTACTCCATTTTCTTTGTGTCTAATAAAAAATCTGAAAATAATATAACTTTTTCCCTTATAATTCACATGTTCTTCTTGCCTCAGTATCCAATGGCTGTTTTTCTTTTTCTTTTTAGTTCAAAAAGTTACTAGAATATGTCTTGGTATTTGCCATTCTGGGCTGATTAGTCTCAGGTACACAGAGTCCTTCTTCAATAAGTAATTTCAAATCAGAAAGTTTTCCTGATTAATTATATTATTTGGTTCCCTTGCTTTCATTTTCTTCTTTAGGGATTGAATATGTTGAATCTTTCTTTCAATGTCTACAGTATTGGCCATATTTCCTTCTCAAATCTTTTTTCTATTCCTTAGTTGTTTTTTGACTTTAAGCATTTTCCTCCTTTTCACTTTTTACTTCTCTTAAGGCACTACGTGCTTATTCACTTTTCTGTGTCTTCTAGTTTAGTGTTCAATTCTGAAATTCTTTCTTTCTTTCATTCTTAATTCTTTCTTGGCTTCTATCACCTCCCCAGCAGAGAGGCTGGCTCCAGGAATAAGCCCACCAGATTGCAAGAGTGAATGGAGCTGAAACTTCTTTTAAAAGCTAGTTTGGTCTCGCTTAAGGGACTGAGACAGCAGGGGCTTTTGCTACTTGGAGGAATTTGGACTAAGCAAAAAGCTGACAGGCATTCTATATTCAAATCTCCATGAAATCTTTGAGATGTTGAGCAGGACATTATGTGCCTTGTAAAGCCACAGTGTTTGCCTCTACTTAGAGAAAATTGTCGTAATTTATAATAACTTCATTCTCTGCGGGAAAACACTCAGGGACAATCACCTTCAGGGCCTTTCCTCCAGAATTCTAGGACTGCAGCAGAGATCATTTTGAGAATAACTTTTCAGAAAAGCATAACTTAACCCTTGACAGTCTCTTGTTAAGCATCTGTAGTGTTAGGGAAGGGGCCTGGAAATGACAGAGCACCTACTCTGCATCACCTTATATTTATTATACAATTAAATTCTCCCCTATAAGGTCATGAAACTATTTTAATCATCACCATTTTAAAGCGGAAGAAACTAAAAATCTGAGAATTTAAGCACTTATCTAGTATTACACAGAGAGCAGTATTTGAATACAGGCTTGTTCTAACTTCAAGACCATAAATAATTTTACCTTCTATTTGAAATTTGAAAAGGCAGCAAAAACAAAAACGAAGTTTTTGTTTTTTTTCTCCCTGACTTCTTAATTTACCTGCTCTTTGCTGTTTTATTCTAAGTTACCTTTCAAATGCTGGCAACCTGAATTATTCTCTCCATAAGATTTTTCCTTTGTATCATTAGGCTTCTCAGATTCTGAAAGAATTTGAAAGGTAGCAGAATATGCCATCCAAAAAATATGCCACTTTGGTATACTGATTATTTGAGCTGAAGGCAGTTGAGGATGAAACATTTAAAAAGCACTCGGCCCTTCCCCTATTTACTTAAAAGCAAGACAAATTTACAAAGGAGCTTCCCCTCTCCTCTCTACCAGAAAAGACAGAAATTAACCCTCAGAGACAATTCTAGACTCTTATCATTCCAGTGACCACCAGAGGAGTCTGTTTAACTCATCTTACTAAAACTAGGCCTTATCTACTACTAGTTTTCCCATGTATTTATCTTCCCACAATTTGCTGCACTAGAAACTCAAAGTGCTTTTCCACGTTCTTATCACTTCTCTAAAAATGTCTTGCTCTTTTGTTGAGATGCAAAGCCCAAGTTCTAACCACTCCCTTGAGTTATTCATCATTGACTACTCCCAATGTATATATGCAATGCAATGTCAACTTCTTTTTGTTTTTTTTTTCTTGTTAAATTTTCTTTTGTCAGGCTAATACACAGGGCCTGAGAACCTAAGATGAATAGAGACAAAATATATTTTCCCTCTTCTACAAACAAAACATGTAAATGACAACTAGTATGTATATAACATGGCATAGTTATCTTAGTGTTCTAAAACTACAAAGTTAATGTTTGTTCATGTTTCATGTTCATCACAGATCCACAGTTAGGATGCTATATCTTTACTGCACTGATGTGGGGGCTCTGGCCAATGAAACAGCCACTGTCTTAAGTGTTTCCTGTCCCCATGACTAGAAGAAGAGATTGTATTAGTTTTCAAGTGCTGCCATAACAAAATAACACAGACTGGGTGGCTTAACCAACAAACATTTCTGGAGCCTGGAAGTCTAAGATCAAGGTACTGGCAGGACTGGTTTCTCCTTAAACTTCTCCCCTTGGCCCACAGATGGCTGCATTCTTGCTGTGTCCCTACGTGGCCTTTCATCTGTCTACATACTTCGCTGGTATCTGTGTCTCTTCTTATAAGGACACTAATCTTATTGGATTAGGCCCCCTACCCTATGGTCTCTTTTAACCTCAATAACTTCTTTAAAAGTCCTATCTCTAAATGTAGTCACACTGGAGGTCAGGGCTTCGATATATGCATTTTTTGGAGGGGTCAAAATTCAATAACCTTACTCCTATTTTTAGGCTGCTGCAGAGACTGCCTTTAAATATTTTTTTTAATTTTTTTATTTTTTATTTATGATAGTCATACAGAGAGAAAGAGACAGAGGCAGAGACACAGGCAGAGGGAGAAGCAGGCTCCATGCGCCGGGAGCCTGATGTGGGATTCGATCCCGGGTCTCCAGGATCGCGCCCTGGGCCAAAGACAGGCGCCAAACCGCTGCGCCACCCAGGGATCCCGAGACTGCCTTTAAAAGGCTGACAATATGAGAATGAAAAAGGAATTATCAAGGAACACATATAATGGAAATCTGAGATCTAGTGTGAACAGAAATACACCCATTGTAGACTCATTCATTGTCCATTAGGTTTCATTCATGCCTCAACAGAGAAAAATTTCAAAAACATAAAGAGCAAAGAAAAACAGACTCTGTTTTTCTCTGTCAAACTTCTTCAGAGATATTGTTGAATACAGAGTAATGCAATCTTGTTTAACTAGGCTTTCTTCTCCACTTACCCAGGGCCTCATTTGGTGGGATGGACAATAGGAGAATATTGCAGACTTCAACATGAAGTGGAAATTTTGAAGAAGTCTTTTTAGCCTGGACCAGAAGTCATTTCTCAAATGCAGAAAAATGAACCAGTTTACACATATCTCCTAATGAGACCAGCCCTTTCATATTAAAGCATGGATACAGGTCAATAAACTTAAAAGAAAAACATAGAATAATGCCTTCTGCCTCCAAAGATGTTCTTGAAACCCATGAACATGTTCCTCTACATGGTAAAAGTGACATTGCAAATGTGATTAAAGTAAGGATCTTGAGGTGGGGAGATTATTTTAGATTATCCAGGTGGGCTTAATGCAATCACAAGGGTTCTTCTGAGAGGGAGACAGGGTAGTCAGAGTATGGAAGAGATTTGATGATGCTACACTGCTGACCTTGGAGATGGAGTAAGGGCCCAGGAGCCAAGAAATATAGGCAGCCTCTAGAAGGTGGAAGTAGATTCTCCCCTAAAGTTTTCACTAGGAATGCAGACTTCCACACTCAATTTCAGCCCACTGAAATCCATTTCAAACTTCTGACCATTAGGTTTGTAAGATAACACATTTGTGTGCTTAAGCCACTAAATTTATAATCTATTACAGCAGCAATGGAAAAAAAACTAATAGAAAGGTTTTACCCATACAGCCTCCAAATCGGGTTTAAAATAGAGGATTCTTTTTTATGCTGAGTTATATTCCAGTGTGTGTGTGTGTGTGTGTGTGTGTGTGTCTATACACATCATTTCTTCTTTATCCATTCATCCATTGTTGGACATTTAAATTCTTTCCCTAATTTGGCTATTGTTGATAATGCTGCTATAAACATTGGGGTGTGTGTGTGTATCTCTCTGAATTAGTATTTTTGTATTCTTTGGGTAAATACCTGGTAGTGTAATTGCTGTATCATAGGGTACACAATGGGATATTACTTAGCCATAAAAATGAATGAAATCTTGCCATTGCAATGATGTGGATGGAGTTAGAGAGTATTATGCTAAGCTAAATCAATCAGAGAAAGACAAACACCATATGATTTCACTCATTTGTAGAATTTAAGAAACAAAACAAATGAATATGGTGGAGGGGGGGGAAGAGAAGCAAACCAAGACAGACTCTTAACTGGAGAACAAACTGATGGTTACCAGAGGGGAGGTGGGTGGGAGGATGAGTTATTTAAGTGACGGGGATTAAGGAGGGCACTTGTGATGAGCACCAACCAGTGTTGTAGTTAAGTGTTGAACCACTACATTGTACACCTGAAACTAATATTACAATGTTAACTGGAATTTAAACAAAAACTTGACGAAAAAAATAAAAATAAAATACAGAATTCTGTCCGCTGTATATTTACCCCACTGACAACAGAAACCATTCTGAAACTTACTCTCAAATCTTTTTCTCATGCCAAGTCACCTAGGGAGTTTCAAATGTTCCAATTAAACCACAGATAGATTATGACACTTCTTCTTGCTCTCTTTTACATAAAGACAAACAGTTCATAAAGCTTTGATACAATATTGCATTTTTATTTTTCTGACTTGACCCTTGGGCCTATCCCAGACATGTCATTGGCTGACTTGTCAAAATCTTGCACCTTTCTTTGTGTTTGACGATATGTTCTCATTCTCTCTCTGTCTCTGTTTCTCTCTCTCTTTCTCAGCCTCCCCAGCACACACACATATACACACACACTTCTCTTTTGGGAAAATATATTTATCACTGTTCCCAATCTTTCAGCATAATCCCTTAGGGCACATCTAAGTTGGAGCTACACTCACCATGCCCCTAGGCCCCTGTGACTTTGTATTCATTCACACATATTTGTTTAGTCAGTATATTTATTGAACTCAGACTCTGAAGTCAGACTGCTCAGGTTCAAATTCTACCAACTCCTCTTCATACATTGTGTGAATTTTGATATTCAAGTTAATTACCTTTTTGCCTCATTTTATCATGTTTAATATGGGAATAATAGCAATAACTGTCAGAAAAGGTTGTTTGTAAGATTTATAAGGATAGAGTAGACAAGTAATTGGAACAGCAACTGCCACCAATGCTGCAATAGTGAAGACAACACAGCCCCTGTTGTCAAGGAGCTTTCTAGTGAGACAGTCAGGTAAGAAAAGAGGTCAGTGTGACTCAGGGTGGATGCCTAAATGGACAGGCTCTGGGAGCACATAGGAGGATGCAGAACCCTAGAGGTGGATACTGTTAGGTAAGGTCACTTAAGGAAGTAATTCCTCAACTGAGACCTGGAAAACAAAAGAAGTTGGCTAGGTAAATGGAAGAATTTGAGAAAGATGCTGTGATGTGGAACAGCCATAAAAGAGAAAAGAACAAGAGGAGGTTGTGGATAGTGAGAATTAAGTAGAAGGATGTTCCCTACATGATGGACAGGATATATAGGAAGGGCAGTATATTAGGTTAGATACTTGATATACTGAAACACTGCAAATTGAATCCTGTTTTCAGCATAATATGCAAATTCAAGATTATTGTTCCTATGTAATAGAGATTGAGTGGGAATCCATGCTTCTGATTCCTATATAACAGGAATATACATAGTCACAAACTCTTAGGCCACCATGATTAAATCTAGCCAAGCATGTCATACATGCTCCGCTAATACAAAATATATCATTTTATTTTTCTGAAGAAAAATGTCTTGACAGACCACCTTGAAATCTAGATGACAACTCAGTCATCCAATAATAAGAAAATCACAACTTAATGTTATTTATAAGAATAGAATTCTATACAACAAAATGTCTAGAGTTTTTCAACCCTGGTTAGACATTAGAATTACCTATGGAGATTTCAAAAATTACCTTTTCCTAGGCTTCATCTCAAACCAATTGAAATAGAATATCTATGAATGGGATCAGTTCATTGGCAGGTCTTAAAATTTTCCTAGGTGATGGTAATGTGCAGCTACGGATGAAAATTACTGACTTAGGTAATTTAAAGATTTTAAAGAGTAAGATTTTAAAGAGTTTTGAAATATTCTAAATTTTTCTATTAAGTGAAACATTCTAATTTAGATTATTGTTTCAACTCAAATTTGTTGGACAAAAAGGGTAGAGATGATCAAGCTCTTAAATTGGTAAAATGGGAGCTATTATTTTAATGATTAAATTGATTGTGTGGTTTGGATTGACTTTCTACCTTCATGTATATTCACAGTCAAGTTATTGACTTCTATTTTTTTTATTACTTTGTTTTGTTTTTAAAGATAATATCAGGGGTTGTTTTGATAAAACCCCTCTGACATTTTATTTTATTGCCAAACTGAACACACCATTAATAGGAAATGGACAGTGTGCATTTATGCACTCATTTATTTTGAAGAAAAAAAATTCATGTATGTCAGTCAAGAAACAAGTCATGGGCTGCAGAAAAAAAAATGTCCTGCTGAACAGAAAATTAGGCAATGGGTAGGAAACAAAGGGCACCATAATGGAACTCTTTCAAGCTTGAATTAGGTTACTGACTAATGAGGATCCTGCAGGGAACAGTGATAAGGGGGCTGGATGTTTATTAAAGAACTATTCATGTAAATTACCTGACTGATGGTGTTGCTGGCAGGGCCCCTAAGATCCCCCTGATAAGGCAGGACCTAAGGGGCAGCAGTCATTAAGCAATTTAGATGCAGAATCATCTGAAAAGAAAATTAAGAATTTTATTTACATGTACTCCAGGAGAAGAGCTGGCATTATTTATCAAAAGAAAGATACTTTGGCAAATATGCCCTAAGAAATTAGACCTGATGACAGACAATTTAAAAAGAAGTATCTTTTATTTGCAGTTCATCTACAACAGTGCCATGCATCAATGATGCAGTGACACTGTGCAATTAGTAGCAAGTCTAGCTAATGCCTGGAGTTAGCGAGAAAGAAAAGTAGAGGACAAAGGCATCTCAGATCCTCTTCCAAGTTTGTGTGTGTGTGCGCGCGCATGTATGCATGTATATGTATATACATATACACATACATGTTTTTTTCCCCTCTCCTTTCTTTCCTAAAAATTCTCCCTCTTTAAGAGAGGGGAGAAAATCCTCTAGTTTCTACAGGGGACATTTAGTTTTCATTCATTCCATTTGCAGTTAGTGAGAGATTTCCAAGTAACGTAACTTATTCTAGGCACTGAGTGTTCAGCAATGACTTGAACACAACCCCTGTTACTGAGAAAAACTTGAAAAAGACATGAAACAAACAATTATAGCAAGTATGGCGGGCTGGGGGGGGGGGAATTGTGCCTCAGTGAAAAACTAGGCTTGTTTGCTTGATTGATTGATTTTAGTGAGTAAAGAGATAGAAGTTTACTAAGTAAAGATACAGAGAAAGCTCTCGGATGTGAGAGGGGTCCTTGCCCACTATGCATTATTTAAATCTAACATATCCTCCAGCTATTCATTGCCTTTCAGCTATTTCACAACTCTGTAAATTGTAGATAACTGGTAAACAATGCAAAATAATCTTTGCCTACAGACAGGTAAACTCTGTCCTGTCCAATGGCAGTTCAACTGACTTTTCTCTCTCTACTATGTAAGAGGTTAGTTTTACTCCCATTTGTACCTTTCTTTCGATATTCCTGATCTATAAATATGTCTGGTTTTCAATTTCTTCTTTGATTTGGTATAACATCTTTGCTGGCTTTCTCAGGAATGAGTTAAACAAAATCCTTAAAATGTCTATTTGCAGCTCTATATGAGAGTTGTGATTTTATACTCTTTTGGAACGATTTTTTAACAGTAGATTTTCTCCTCAGTGTGGCAGACTGAGAATGGGTAGCAATATCCCCTCTCTCTCCAAACACATGGACTTGCTGGATAAACTTTTTAAAAACAATTGTAGATACACAGCCAAGCTCAAAACTAAGGAAGGAAAATCTCCAGCTGACAGAAACAAAGAAGTCACCAACAGCCACAGCTATGAGCTAGAGCAGAAATCCTGTAGCGCGCAGAGGCACTGGGTTAATGCATCTCTCACAGGTGGGTTTTATGTTTGTGCATGCACAATACTTGGTGATAAGGTAGAAAAGGTCTCTTCCATAGGGCTGGAAGTCAGAAAGAAGTTGTGATATATGTATGCGTAGGGGAAACTCATTGCAAGCAGCCTGCCCTTGGCCACATGGAAAAACTGAATCATCAGGTAGGGACCTAACACTTATGCTATGCAGATGAAAGGTCTGAATTTGAGCATTTATTTGATGAGAAGCCTCAATTCAAGAAACTAAGCTTAAAAACCATGCAGAACCAGTGAATCCTGTGAGGACCCAAATAGAAAGATTTGGGAATATTTTTAGCAAAATCTGTTGAAAGTTGAACTTAGGCAATTGCAGTAAGGATCTAGAAAAGATAAGATGGAGCCACGAGATCTTTAGAAGGCCAAACAACTAGGACTAGCCCTTGATAGGATCAGGGAAAGAGGGATAGCTGTCTACAATAATTCCTAAGGTTTTGACTCCAGTAACAGATGTCATTAATAAGAATGGGGAGAGAGAGAGAGAGAGAGAGAGAGAGAGAGAGAGAGAGAACAAACAGGTTGGAGTAGGGATAGAGGTGATAATAGGTCCAGTTTTGTGTTTTTGTTTGTTGCATTTAAGGTCCAGTGGATTCTCCCAGAAGGCATGTCTGCAACTCAGGGGATAGTCCAGGATAGAGAAAGAAATTTGGGTATCAACAGGTAGTAATAGGAAGAATGAGATTTCCCAGGGAAAATGTGTCAAGTAAGAATAAATGAGAAATAAAGATAGCTCTGAGGGACATGAACATTCAAGGACTGAACTGATAAAGGGAAGTCCACAGAGTAGATTGAAAATCAGTAGCCAGTGAAGTACGAGGAGAAAATAGGATCATAAAAGGGGTTTCCAATAAGAGGCCACCAATGATTAAGAAGATTATAATTGAAAAAAAAAGAATATAATTTAAAGCTATCTACTGGTCTTGACAAGTACGAGGTTGTTTGTGGCGACAGTAAGGTTCACTTCTGTCTTCTAGTCAAGTAGTAAGGGGAAAAGCCAGATTTCAGTGGTTAAGAAGTAAATTCTTTCTAGAGTCCTCTTCTGCTAAAGTTGGCTTAGTTTCTCCTTAAGAGTATTACCCCTTTCAAAGACTGAGACTTGGAGAGATGAATTGCTAGCACTCTTCATTCATTCATTCATTCATTCATTTGTTCATTCAATATTTATCATGAACGTACTATTATGAAGAACTCAGCTAGGCAGTGGGGTGTAGGAATCTATATTACCCAATCTTTAACAAAAGGAGTTTAAAATAAGTAGGCAGATAAACAGTTACAACACAGGGCAGGCTGTACATAAGGCCTTATGAGAGGATGCCCTATGATAGTTTGGAAGTGGAATCAGGAAGCACTCACAAGAGGAGTTGATTTTATGAATTGAGTTTTAAATAATAGCAGTTAATTTATGCAGCATTTATTAGGAACCAGCTTCCATTCCAGATACTAAACATTTAACTCATTTTGCCTTCACATCCCCACTAACCCACATTTTTCAGATAAGAAGGAAAAACAGAGTTCCTGTGTGTTTACCTAGGAACACACAGCTAGAAAGTGATAATGCTCGATTTGAACCCAGGAACTGTGCTTGCAATATCAGGGCTTAAAACCATCATTTTCCACTGCCTTTTAAAAGACAGCTTGGAATTTGTTCACTGGATAAGATGGGAACAATTATTCCTAATCCAAGAAAGGGCATGCATTAAAACAAATGTGGGGGAACATAAACAATTATGCTGGTTATCACTTACAACTACCCTGGGGAAAAATTATCTCATGGTTTATGTCATCCCAATCTTAACTGCTATCTAATTCAGATTATACCTTTTATTTTAAATCTGGTTTGTTGATTTATTCTCTGGATAGTCTCTCTTCTACTGAACTCCAGCTGCCTTTACCCATATGGTCCACCACAAGAACATCTTTATCTCCTTTAACACCTTCCACTATCTTCCCTTCCATGCTGCCTGACTTTACTCCAGCTCTAAGAATTTTCAAATTTCCTCAAAAATTTCTCTTCTGTCTAGCTTGTGTGTCATCACTATGGCATACTTCCAAAGGAACAGAAATTTGATGACGCGCACCAGTGCTTCTGAATGTCCAACCAATGAAAAGGGAATTTATTGCCATTTAAATGTACTCATAATCTCCCTTCATTATTCATTGTTTTTTTTATATTTATGATTCATAATTAATAGTAAAGTTATTGATTGCCATTCTTTTCTTTTTAAAGTAGGGGACTTTGAAAATTTATTTTATTATTATTATTATTTTTTAGTAATCTCTACACATAGCATGGGGCTCAAACTCACAACCAAATAACAAGATTCTCACATTCCTCTGACTGAGCCAGGTAGGCACCCCAAATGCTACTCATTAATAGATGGTTCCTAAAGTCCATATATTTAGAAAAACAAACAAATACTTTCTAAACTTGGTTCTGTATAAGAACAACTTGCCACTTATCTAAGGGATTACCAATAGGGACACTTTGGAGAGCAGAAAGAAGCTTCTATTAACTATACTGCTGGGTAACAGGCTTAAACCAGAAGTGTTCTAGGCAAGCCAGGACATATGGCCACCTTAATTATTTACATAACTTCCTTCTTTTCTGTAAAATATTTGTTAAGATAATGTTAAATTAACCAGGATAATTTTAAGCAACAGATTTAAATTTGGAGGAATGCCTTAAAACCCATGATTCCTCAAATTCTACATCTGCCTTTCTTAATCCACACAATAATGTATTTTACCTGACACCCAGAATACAACATTTTTAATACCTTACCAATACAATAAAATTTATTTTCAGAAATAACCATATGATAATGAGTAATAACCATATTTTCTGGATTTGCTCTTTGGCTTTTAAACAATAATTAAAAATAATTCATTTCAATTTTAAAGATATTCAAATTCAGTAAAATATTTCATGTGTGAAATACAACTAATTTGTGTTTACCAAACAAAAGTAGTTTGTGTTTACCATTTCACTGTTTTAAAATCAATTACCAATAAAAATTCAAAGTAGTTGCATAGAATGACAGAATTGGAAGTAACTCAAGTTGTCCCTTTGTCTTTAGAATCCATGTGCTATCATTGCTTGTTATGAATGTACTACTTACACACAAGAATATGTAGTACCAGGTGTTGGAGACATGAACAATGCCCAAGTGACCTCAAACAATTCCTCACTGTGTACACTGACTCTCAAAACAAGTACATGTAGTTAACCCTGTATGTCAGGGGTCATAGCTTGAACTAACTTCAGTGTAAAACACAATGCTTATTAAAGGCTAAGTAATACAAATGTGCTATTTTGAAACATACATATATCTTAAGATCATATCTTAAGATCATATAATCTTAAGATCAATACTGCAGCAATTATTTAAAACTTATACCAATGAAAGATTTGTGAGGAGTAGTACTATCTCACTGACATAATTTCTAATTATCGGCCCACGGTGATAATAAAAAACCAGACTGACTTTTAGTTGGTTTATATTATTTTTTAGTTCCATACAAACTATGCACTCTTTGCCTGTACTGGACCGACCGCTCCTACTAGCCCACTCTTGGTCAGGCACTGCTTCCATAAGACTATGGCAGTCCCTTCAGTCCATCCAACTGCTCCTTCCTCTGAGCTCTGGACCACTTTTCCTTGGGTTTATCAGTTTATTTTGATGTGCCTTGTGTCTGTCTTTACAGTTAAGATAACTCGTAATAGCATGACATTAAAAAACAAGCATGTTTAGATCTTGTGCTAAAAACTAGAACATAAAGTCCCCAAGGAGGAGGCAGATTCAACCTTCTCAACCTCAACGTGGGAATTCACTGCTCTTCACTTATTTGTTTTATCCTCACCACTAAGGCCCACCCCAACTATTATGGTATAAATCCAAGTTAGTATTGAGCAGCTTCATCCAAGCCCATCCCGGGTTGAAGCAGACAAAGTATTAGTTTCCTAAGGCTGCTGCATAAATAATCACAAACTTGGCAGCTTAAAACAACAGAAATTTATTCTTTCACAGACCTGGAGGCCAGAAATTCAAAATCAAGGCATCGGCAGGGCCATACTCCCCCCATATGCTCTAATGGAGAATTCTTCCTGCTTCTTCTAGCTTCTGATGGCTCCAGGCAATCCTTGGCTTGCATCTGTTAACTCCAATCTCTCTCTGTGTCTACACATGGCCTTCTTTCTATGCTCTCCTCTTCATATCTGTGTTTTTTCCTTATGGAGACTGGTCTTTAGACTTAGGGCCCTCCCTAATCCAGGATGGTCTCATCTCAAGAGATCTCTAGATCTTTAATTACACTTATAAAGACTCCTCTTAAAAATAAGGTTAAATTCACAGGTTCTCGGGGCTAGGAATGAATATATTCTTTGGGGGATGGGGGCACTATTCAACCTACTACAGGCAGTGACAGTGTTGGCAAGCTAAGAGTCTCCCAGAGATAAGAAGTTGGACAAAAAAGAAGTCTCCTTTGTAAAAGGAGGACTGTTAAAAATTGAGTTGATTTTTATCCTACTGACCAAGAATTCTATCCTGGTGTCAGTATCATTGGAAAGAGACTGAAAAGTACCAAGAACTCAAGAGGCCAAGAAAGAGAGGCTCAGGTTTGTGTTCGGTATTGCCCAGAGGAGAGTATCACAGAGAATACTATGGGTGGGCAGAGTATGGACAGGGCAATTTGTAGCCTTTCCTGGTGCGTGCACTGGGACAGGTGACTGCTGACCTGGTTTCTCTTATGAGGGAGGAGGGTAGACTAGCATGGAAACCATAAGGTACTCAGTATGAATAGCCGGGCCAGGTGAAGTTGGGAGCAAAGGCTGAACATGGCATGGTTGTTCTGGAGATGGCTTTTCCTTGAAGAATAGTCTGGGCCCTTTTCTATCATCTGTCAGGAGCACCCCCCCCCAAAAAAAAACCCACTTAAAAAGGGCTCTTTCACATTGAAAGAGCTCTGGACTTGATGGTCCATGAACACTCAATGAGCTCATTTTTCCCTCCTTCTAAGTTACTCCACTCCCGTAGTAGCAAATTCACATTCATTATCTTGTCACAACTGTGCTAAAGGGTAAATTTTAAAATAATGCTGCTCTGCACCACAGCCCTAATTGCCTCCAAACTATTGTATGCTTGCTTTCTTAGCAAGTGTACAAATGAAGTCAGAAGATGTGGCTGCATTTGTTTTTCAGCTTGTTCAGCTCAGGGTGCATACTGGAAAAATCAGCGCAATTTCCAAGTGCCCTAAAGGTTCAAGATGAAGTTAGCTATTACCTCTCCCAACACCAACCAGATGGAGCTAGATTTCTAATAACTACCACAAATTTTCCCAAAAAGATACATATTTTCAAAAACAATTTCCTGGCCTTTTTTTCTGTATTCCCCAAAACTGAACTTCCTTTCTCATCAACTTTTGATGAATGATCAGAAATCTTATTTACAATGTCTGTGAGGGGGGATATGATTTCTTTAGGCCTCCTTACCCCCATCACACCAGAGCAGCAATAGTTCTGAAACCCATCAATGCAACAGTGATTTTCAAAGTCATCTTTTTATTTATTTTTCAAAAATAGTGTATTGGACATTTATTTTTCTCTTTGATCATTTTATAATATCTTGAATTTGAATTATAGTTTCTGGACTCAAAGTCTTTGTATCATAATTATAGAGTTATAGAAGTCTATTATGATGTTGGCCATTGAGTAATAATATCTTGGGATCTTATAAGAGAGCAAGATGGAGAAACCAAATTATTAGGGTTCAAGAATTGAGAGAGGAGTAGATAGTGGAGTAGTGAATACAGATGTCTCCAGAAATTTGTGAGTAATAGAGCTAAATGAGACTTAAGAGATTTTATTTTTTTATTTGAGAGAGAGTGAGAGTACAAGCAGGGATGGGAGAGGGACAGGCAGACTTGTTGCTGAGTGCAGAGCCTGATGTGAGGCTAAATCTCACCACCTTGAGATCATGACCTAAGCCACAATCAAGAGTTGGATGCTTAACCAACTGAGGCATCCAGGCACCCCTAAAACTATATGGGACTTATGACAAGGTATACAATCTTTCTGAGTTTAAACTTACTTAAATTATCATTATATTGTTATGCTTAAAACTAATGCAACATTGTATGCAACTATATTCAAATTTTTAAAAATTTAAAATAAATAAATAAATAAATTAGCTAAACTAGAAAATTTTTTTCAGTAAATATTAGCTTTCCTACCCTCCCCCAAACTTTACAAGATTAATAGAGAATCAAAATGTGCCATGAAGATTCTTTGGTTGCTAGAGGCAGAAACTGACAGGCTAAGTTAGGGGAAAAGAAATAATTTCTCAAAAGGATAATAGAATTAAAAGAAAAGCTGAAGAGCTAGGTCTCGGGAAAATACATGAACCAATGCAAGGTTAGAGGATGCAGGGGGAAGAATCTAATGGTCTGCATGTTCCAACAAGTCTCAGGGATGAAGGTATGCTAACCACTTTCAATCTTGTACTACTCAGATAAGATTCCTGTTCCAGGGGAGGAGAATACCTGATTTACTGGCCAGGATCACATAACAACTCCTTAGCAAGAAAAGGGAGGGCATCTTGATTTACAATCCTAGCAGATTACTAGCCCTTAATGGAGAAGACATCGCTCTGCAAAATTGGGGTGTTATTACCTGACAAAACAGAAATAGCTAACTAAGAACACAAAAACAATGAATCCTACCATGGTATGTAACAGTGTTTGGTTATCCACATAGCACCCCATAAATGCCAGTTACAATCAATATGACTACCAGTGGAAGGAATTAGGGGGAAAAAAGGAAAAGTAGGAAATAGCTTAAATTGGAAATTTAAACTGGAAGTTACCAAAATATACAAGATGGTGGCTAGAGGAATTGGTGTGTTTAAGCATATTCCAGTGAAGAAGGAGAAACTGAAACTGAAAAAAGATGAATAACTGAGTCCAGAGGAATAGATGGGGGATAGATTTCCAAGGGTGGAGGGAATGGCCTAGGCCAACACTCTCCTCTCTGAATTAGGAAGGAGGGAACAAAGAAGAAAAGGAAAGAAGGAAAATATTCTGGTGGAGATAAATTGAGACACTGCTCACCCAGTTCATTTTCTTAATGTTTTCTAACAAATAAAAGGTTGTTCCCAAGGTTAGGAGGAGCTGCAGAGAACACTGGGAAAAGAAAGAAAAGAAAACCTGAAATATTTTATAATTTTGAAGCAGAAAACATTACAGTTGCCAGAATTCACATACTAACAGAGTAACATGTTATCCTAATTCCTGGTCGTCACTCAGTATTTCTCTGATATATTTTCAGAGTATTCTGTAGGTGAGAGGTACCCATCCACATTGCGGGCTGCCTTCTCTACATGAAATTGTATAGTAAATAATTTAACCTTACTAAAAAAGAGGTCTAGCCTTTTCTTTCAGCTCCTGTAAGACAATCTTTGGTTGTGGTCCTTGAGCTAGCCAAATTATTAACAATATGAATAAGGGTAGTGGCTGGCCATTCCAGAAAGACCATCAGTGTGATTTAGGGTGGGGACTTTGGATTATATAATATTAGTTGACCCTGAGACTAAGATTAACCACACAGAAAATTAATCAATCATATGAATATAACAGAGTCCCAATAAAACTCTGAGCACCAAGGCTTAGATGAGCTTTCTTAGTTGACAATACTCTCTGTGTATTGTCACATACTGGTGATGGGAACATAATATGCCCTGAAAAGCACGGGGAGAAAAAATTTGACACTTATATTTGACACTTCCCTGTCTCTTCCCTATGTGCATCTTCTCTTCGTTGACTTTTAGCCTGTATGCTTTCCTTGGGATAAACTATACCAAGATGTTTCAGTGAGTTCTGTGAATTCTTCTAGCAAACTATTGAAACTGGGGGTTGGCAAAACAGAGGCACACTACATGTTGTAAAAATGGTTCCTGCTTGTTGACCTGAAAAGAAACATGAGACCAGGGGGGCAGGAGCAGAGTGGAAGCTAAAGAAGACCTGCCACTTGGAATTCTAAGTTTGAGATCCACAGCAGGACCTGCCTGGCAAGCCACCCTTTACATCAGTGTGCCACCCAAGGGCACCAGAGATGACAGGTATAGCCTATAATGTGCAGAGTAGAGAGGCATGGCATTCACTCAGTCCTTTTCAGAAACCTCCTTGTTCTATCAGATTCTCCTACCTCCAGCACACCCACATTGGTCACTTATCTCTGGAGTCCACCCAACAGAAATTACCTCTCCACATGCATAAAAAGATCCTGTCCTCTTACATACCCAAGGATCCAGCCCTCTACACACACGGAGACTCACCCATCATTGCAGCTGATTTGAAATGACCATAAATTTTCAGACATTTTTCCCAATGAAAGATGGGATGCTCTATTCTTTTTAATCTGGGAAGGCTGTATGACTGCTTTAATCAAAAGAACATTGCAGAAGTGACTTTGCCATTTTGGGGGTCTCAGGCTTTGAGAAACACAGCTTCAATTTCATATCTTTTAGAGCACTAGCTCCGGAGAAGTCAGCCCCCACATAAGAAGCTCAAGCTAACCCCTTGGAAAGATGACTGGGCAGCCTCAACTGTTCCAGCCAGCTGAATCCAGCCAAACACAAGAGTGAAGCCCTCTTGATCATTCCAGCATCAGCAAATGCAATGTAAAGAAGCAACAAACTTCTAGAACTGAGACAGTGGATATATGACCCAGGAAAGACACTCTATCATCTAGTTGCCTGAGCCATCCCAGCTGAGGCCACAGTCATGCAGGGGCAGAGGTGAACCATCTCTGCTATGTCCTGTGAAGATTTCTGACCCATAAATCTGTGAGATACAATAAAAGGATAATTATTTTATGAAACTAAGTTCTAGGAAGTTTGTTATACAACAATAGACAACCGTAACATTCCTTCATAAATGAGGCCCAGTCTTTCGTACATAGGTCTCTGCCTTCTCATGCCTAATGGAACCTGGTTCTCTCTCATATGCAGAGCTGCGTTCATCTCACAGCCACAAAGAACCAATCCTGTTATATGCACAAGAATTCAATCCTCTCCTACCTGGGGTACCTGTCCTCTCACCACACAGGGACAAAGCCCTTTCATACGCAGGGATGCAACCTCTTACCCCACAAAAAACTAACATTAACATATGTACAAGGATTGAAACATCCCCCATCTGGGGACTGAGCTCTCCTACACCTGAAAAACCATTCTCTTATGCCCACTTGGAAAGTGGTGCTCATTTTGATGGCCTGCCCTCCATGCTCAGATCTCTCTCTCTCTCTCTCTCTGAGAATTATTCAGTCTTTCCCTCCCTCCCTTCTTTCCACCCATCCTCACCTCATACACATACATGCAAAGATACAGCAGCCCCCTTGAACACTGTCTTTCTCTTTTTAGCTACAACTAACACTTAACAGTGGCCTTGTAGAGCCTATGATGTGACCTTTGGAGTCTGATATATAAATGACTTCTAATGATAGATATTTCAGACCCCTTATGAGAAAAGGGCAGTGGTGGATTAGATTGTTGGTCAAATGAGTCAGGTTTGAGGGTGATGTCTGGGGCCATACTGTAACAAAAGGAGTACATACTGACCAGAAAACTCAAGATCTAGAATGTCCATTCTTGTCTTTGACAAGTGGCCTTACTTCACAGTGCATAGTTTCTTTATAACAAAAATGGGCATAATCACTCTATAGACTGTACTCTCCAAAACCATTGTTGACATGTTTAATTTAGTGTCTCTTGTCCCTTCAGTAACAACCCTATACTAAATGACTAGTGAAAAAGAGGCAGAACACCCCAACTCACTCCGTGATGCTGGGAGTTTACATTTTGAATAAAGGAGGAAAAGTCTTCATGTTACCTAACTTCTTAGTAAGAATAAACAGCCAACAGAAAGGGATTTAGTAAATGATACATTTCCTAGAATCCTGGATCCACTAACAACTATCAGGTATGGGTCAAAAAGCAGTTAGAAATGTAAGAGTCAATTAAAAACCCATTGTATCTTATCAAAAAGAATCTGTGTTACTTGTCTGTTAGCTCAGCTGCGATTATTGAGCTAAAAAGAAAGCTGACTGAGGCAGCTCCCTCCTTCTCCAAATGGCACACACAGCAATCTGCACAATTATGCTCTACTGCTGCTTAGACAGCCCCAGAACAAGCGTGGTGATTGGGTATTTACAATTTGCTTAGCTCGCCACCATACAGCCTCCCTATGCTTTGGCAGTTGGGGTGCATATTGGGGAGAGCCAACAAGATAAAAAAAAAAACATGAAGGAACAGCCAGCAACTGTTTTATCCTTATCTGTTTCAAGAGAAAATCAAGTTGGACCTGTAAGAAAGACTGTGTGGGGATCTGCAGGAGGCATCCAGGAAATAAAGTCAAGTGAATGGAAATACCTCAGGGAACATAAACTGAGAAACCTGCTGTTAAATCAAATCTTTATATTTCAATTTGCTTCTGTTTTGATAAACCATCTGGCCCTTAGTTTTCATGTTTAGAAAATGAGGTTGATCCTTCAAATGATGTTATCTTCCCTTCTAGTTCTCAGACTGGGAACTATTCTTGGTTTGGAACATTCTAAAAGAAAAACTAGGGTTTATATGTGAGAGTAAGTTTTAACCACTAGAATCTTAAAGGGTCCTTCAAGTTGCAAATGGATCTTGGAGAAGCTAATGAAGTTACAGACATTCTCTCCCCAAAAATATGAACATGAATTTACACGCAAATTTTACATACAATTTCAGGAAACCTATGAGTGAATAGGAAGTGTTAGAAGTGAAGTGTCTTTCTCAAGATCACACATGAACTAAAGGGAACGGTACAAAACCCGCATTTCCCAGCTTCCAGTGTGGTATGTTTATGCTTTTACATTCTATGCATAGGAAAAACAGTCTCTTAATTGAGTCAGCCAAGCTATTAGCCCCATGAAGGAAGAGACCATGGTGGTTGTGCTTTCCAACCTAGACCATAATTGACTCATTCACTCAATGATGGAGAAGAGTAAAAAACAAAACAAAACAAAGCAAAACAAAACAAACAAACCCTCCCCCAGATTTAAAGCCATTATCAACAGCAACAAAACAAGGCATTTTATACCCAAAATTCTTGACAGAATTGGTCTTCTATTTGACTTGTTCCAAAATAAATGCTTTTTCACATACACATGCACACATCCATAAAGAACTATCCAGGCATGCTTACATATATGCATTGGAATTAAATATATCATAGAATCATATTTTAATGATGTTGTTTTTTCTAGATCACATTTTCCCCCCCACTGGATGCTTAATTATTCACAAAATACCTTTGGTTAGGTTTTTCTAGTTCATACTACTATATAAAATCCAAAGCTTCACTTTTCAAAATAACAGAGTGGTCTCTGTAGAACTACTAAATCAGGTTACAATTAATTTTAGCTTGTATGTATATATATACATAATAAGCACAGGTCCTCATATAATGATTAAATGTAATCAGCCAATTAGCCTTCAGTTTCTATACTAATGATGCCTTTTCTTCTTACAAAAACATATGTGTTCCAGCTCTTTCACTTCCTAATGATCCAGCCAGGCCATTTTTAACAATTCCTTATGATTTACTGATGAATTTCTCTTAACTTTTATTTCTTTCTTCATCTCTTTCTTACACTTATCTTTCTCTTCACTGTCAGATTCTACATTGCTATTAAACCATGGCAGCTCCCTGTCAGTACAGAGAACTCCCTATGCTTCCTTATTTAACTACCTCTCCCACAGCATACTTCTATATCACCCAAATAAGCCTAGATAGGATCCTCTCCTCTAGCTTTCTCCTCTCATCTGTTCATGAGGATTTTTAGAAGCCAGTAAAGATATGGTGTAGTCCTGTGTATAGTCTTGATATGAATGAGAGACCAGAAATCACATCCTTTCCCTCTCTGCCACATTATAGTTAGGGGAAGGGCATTAGCTAGAGCTTAATAAATTAGATGCTCTCCTCGTGGAATTCAAACTTTGAGCAATGGACACACTTATCAGACTCAATCAGTGGTCCCACCCTAACCTGGCCCTTCCTGCTAGGGGATCATGGCTATGCTCCTGCTTCTGAGGTCTATCCTGAGAGCACACCAACCACTACCAATCCTGACAATCAGGTCCCTTTCACTTACATCAGCCAAGCAGTTTCTATGATCGCAACCAAAGAATCTTTATTGATTCATAAAGAAATCCAGGCAACAGGCTAAACCAGACCACTTCACTTCCTCTCTAATGCCACGGCCATGTCATACCACTAGAAGATGGTTAATGCTTCTTTTCTACCAGCTATTTCAGAAGGTCACTCTGTCTAATGGGAAAAGAAATCCATGAATCAGGAGACCAAGACATCTGGATACTGATCCTGATTGTGCCAATAACCGACTATGAGTCTCAATGATATTTATTCATCCTGTAGGTAGCAAGTAGTAGTGCTTACACTCATTGAGCACTTACTGTGTGCCAGGCATTGTTCTAAGTGCTTTAGATACACAATCATTTGCTCCTCACAATAATCTTATAAAAATACTACAGTTATCCTCTTATTCAGATGGAAAACTGAGTCATGGAGAGGTTAAATATCTTGCTTAACATCACACAGATATGAAATAGCCTTTTGCTTTCTCTCTCTCCCCTACCAAGGGGTAAAGGAAGGGATCCATCCTATTGTTCAGAGGCACCAGCTCCCTCCCCTAAATCAGGCTGAGAAGGAACCGGCCAGCTCTTACCTCTTCCTGGCTGTTTTCTTTCCCACCCCAGTTTATTTTTTGTCTCCCCCACCAAAACCCCAGCCCCTACCTCTGAAGCCATTTTATGAACTGTCATGTGCCAGCTGAGCCTCCAGTAAAAACAAAAAAACAGGCTTTCCCCGTTAAAAAAAAAAACAAAAACAAAGAATATGTGCACTTAGCTACTACACCATACTGCCTTTTTTGGGTTTGGGTATCTTTTTCTCTCAGTTATAATTTCACTACTTTGAACATAATTAGTTTCTTCTTGCAAAAGATATACACTCTACTTGTAGAACACTGTGACCCAGTAGGGTGAGTTGAGGACTGTCCCTGCTCCACATGAGATTGTTTTGAACTTTAGCCCTATCTGAAAGACTTTAGTCACTCCCTTCAGCTCCCAATGAATGTTCTGAGTGATGTTCTCAGAGACTATCTAATCAAGCCAGGGAAAAGCTCTCTCCTTGCCCTACCTAAAATCTTCACTTTAACTGTCTGTTCCCATCGCTTCTGTGACCAACTGCCACAAATTTAGTGGCTTAAAACAATACATAGTTAGCATCTCACAGTTTCAGAGGTCAGAAGTATGACATAGGACTCACTGCTAAAGTCAAGGTGTTGCAGGATTGTGTTCCTTCTGGAGATGCTGGGGAAAGTCTGTTTCCTTGTGTTTTCTAGCTTGAAGAGGCTTCCTGTATTTCTTGGCTCATGACCCCTTCCTCCAACTTCAAAATCAACAGTAAAGCATCTTTAAATCTTTCTCTGAATATGATGCTTTTCTTTGGTTATCACATCTCTGACACTTTTAAGGAAGTTATTATGTTTAAAGCCAACCTGGATAAATTCCTGATCCCAAGGTCCTTAATAATATCTTTAAAGTCCCCTTTGCCATATAAAATATCAAATTCACAGGTTCCAGAGATCAAGATGTGGAAAATTTTGGAGGCCATTATTATGCCTCCACACACAGACCACACAGTCTGAATACACAACAGCTAAACCTGCTACCACAATGGAAAACACTTTAGATAGCTAAGTCCAGAAATAATGAAGGGAATTCTGTATTTCTTGGGGACTATTTTAAATAAATATTTATTAAAGAGGCAAATTCTCCCTCTGACTTTGGCAGAGACATGGAAGCAGACACCTAGAAGAAGGGGAAATCACAAGTTGGGATTCCTCTGATTAACTACAAAAATTGTATGAGGTTTTATTGTTCAATGCATTCCTTAGTCGATCTTTTATTGCTTAAATTCAGGAGCAGTTGGCTTTTCAAGCCCAGTGAAGCCCTAAATTTCTGGATTCTCCATATTCCCTTCCATTTTTAATCTCAAACAGCCAATTTTTACTTGAATGTCTTATCTAATGAAGCAAGAAAAACCATTACCAAATGTTCTACCACTGGGTTTCCAACTTCTCAGTCTGAAATATCTATTTCTTTACTGTTTGACTGCAAAATTAGAACCACATATTTTAGGCTTTTATACAGCAGTACTGGCTTTATGGTATCAATTTCTATATTAGGGCATTGTAAATTGTTGTAACAAATAGATGTCAAAGGGTATGAGGTCTCCTATGCAATTGAAGTTAATTTCTTGTTGACATAGTCCAATGTGAGTGTTCTAGGTTGGTGAGTGGTTTTTTGTTATGAGATAATTCAGTGGCCTGGGTTCTTTTCATCTTGTGGCCCTGCCATCATTTCCCTGATCCAAGTTGCCATCAATTTGCATCTATTTCACACAAAGGGGGAAAAAAAACAGATAGGAACCATAGACATATATTTAAGTTTTTTGGTCCAGAAATGATATATTCCTCTTCAGCTCAAATTCTATTGGTTAAAACCTAGTCATATTGCCATTCTGGCTTATAAGAGAGGCGAGGGAATGTAGTTTACTTCTGTTTTCAGGAAGAAAATGAAAATATTCATTTTGGTTGGCTTATCGGCTCACCAAAGTGAGAATGAGTACTGGGACAACTGCCCCATTTGCTCTAGTCTGTATTAGAAGGTAGTAGACTGGGTAATGGGCACTGAGGAGGGCACTTGGGATGAGCACTGGGTGTTATGCTAAATGTTGGCAAATTGAACTCCAAAAAAAAAAAAGGTAGTAGAAAGAAGCACCTGGGAGCTATGTCTCTTTTCATAGATTAAAATCCCATGATTTTTCATTTATAATATTCTTCAGATCACTGATTTCATAACAGTACCACCCAACTTTAAGACTCCTTTTTTTAAAAGTGGAGAACTGGTGGAGTGCAATGGAACAGGCACAGATTTTAGCATTAAATAGAGTTGTGTTTGAATCCTGGGTATATCCCCTTACTGGTTATTTAATCTCTGGTGAGTTACTTTATTTCTTTGAACTTTGACCTACTCCCCCCCCCCCCCCGGCCCCCATACACCTTGAAAGAAAGAAAGAAAGAAAGAAAGAAAGAAAGAAAGAAAGAAAGAAAGAAAGAAAGAAAGAAAGAAAGAAAGAAAGAAAAAGAAAGAAAAGAAGAAAGGAAGGAAGGAAGGAAGGAAGGAAGGAAGGAAGGAAGGAAGGAAGAAAACTTTACCCATGATTATCTTTTCCATGTATCTCACAACCTAACCACTGATATCTTATTGGCAAAGCTAATAGCTTTTCATTGTTGTTTTAACGTCACCATGTCAACTATTACTTCGAATGTGCGCAGGGGAAGCAAGTGTTCACCCAGCTATGTTTCTAAGGTCATACGGAGAATTGACACCATAGTTATTATACCTAGTAGTATGCTTTGTATATTGTAGATACTCAGTAATGTTAGATTCGATTTATCTCTTTCAATTGTCCATTTGTTTAGAATCAGGGGAAAATGCTTCTATGAGGAAATGTTGGTGCAATGAACTACACATGCTTTTCTACTTGATTAAAATTTCACAGTCCATCTAGTTACCCTATAACCATTGAGGACATGTCTCCACTTCTGCCACACATTCTTTGTTTAAAATGATAAAGCTCATTTCAGAGATTGCTGGAGAGCACTTTTCATTAGGATTTACAGGACTTACTTTTAAAATTTAAGGCCTTAGGTTATTTACAATTCAACCAGAGAGTCAGAGTACATAAAGGAGAAAATAACTTTCCCTAGACCACTAGTTGCAAACCAGAGGCCACAGAGCACATCAGCGCCCATGGGCATACTTTGTTTGTCTGTACTATGGCAGTAAAAAATTTGATTTGGTTTCCAACATTTAAAAGCCAGGAGATATCATATTAAATTTGAATTTCTGGCTAATGGGGAGAATTGAGAAAAGCTGGCCATACCAGGCCCATCTTACCCAAGGTGAAGATGTGTCACTCCCTTTGCACAGGGCAGAAGCTCTTATTTGCCTCAGCTTCCCACCTCCTTAATCCACATGCTTATCTATATTCTCTGCCTGGCTCCTGTAGGCAAATGACTTTGTGCTTCTTATTCTGAATCCTATGGCCTCTAAGGCATAACTATGTTTTTATTTTCATAGTTCCTATTCCTTCAGGAGAAACTGTTGGATCAAGTCACATTATATTCTCAGTTTTCTAATATTCTATGAAAATCATTACCATATTTGAGAATGTGCCTCTTATAAGCTGATCTAGGGTGGGCTCAGATGCCATGACCAAACCTATGTTTCAACCAGTTTTACCTGGAACAAAGATGGACTGGAGTAGAGAGAAAAGAGTAAGAAAACAAGGGCATTGGTTTAGAAGAGGGGGAACGGTGGTTTGGATTATAGCAGTGGAGAAATGCCAGATATGGGAGATTAGAGGGAGGCAGAATCAATAGGAGCTAACAACTAATTGGATTTTAGTACTTATCTACCCTTTATCTCCTCCATGAATCTAACTGGACTTTCCAAACCCACACTCCTCACTTTAGTCAGACTCTATTGGTCATCTTCTAATTTCTGGCTAACATTCTAATAGGTTTATTACATATAAGAGCCAAAGGAAATGGAGGTATTCAAGTTGAACCTTAAGTTTTAGGTGCCTTTAAAGAATACAAACAATGCAAGAGAATGGGTAATGTTAGTTTTCTTTTTGAAGAGTGGGGCATGGGAGAAGGCTGGAGGTGGAAGATGTTTAGTTTGGCAGGTAAAATTCAAACAATGGATAGAGATGTCCAGTGATGTAGTATAACAGTAAATCACATGGACCCTAGAACTAGAGTGCCTGGATTTGGATCTTAGATGTGCTACTCTTACCTGTGTGACGTTGGGTAAGTAAGTTACTTAGCTTCTCATAGCCTTAATTTATTCTGGAAAATTGAAGTCAACAATCATGCCTACTTCTTAATGGTGGTACAGGAGTGAGTCTGAGACCTTAGAAAGAGACACTGAGCCATTACAGGCATGGACAATGAATGTGCTTCTTTGTAAAGACAATGGAGAGGGAAGAAAGCCAAATGCAGACCCTTGCTGGGAGGCACAGAGGCAGATGGAGCCCTAGGACAGCAGTTCTCAAATATGGCTACATTTGAAATACCTGGAGCACTTCCAAAAAAATACTGATGTCTGGGTCTCACCACCAGAGATGCTGATTGGCATCTGGTTCTGGCATGTGGCCTGAATGTTGGGAATTTTAATATTTTTACCCAGATGATTCTAATGCTCAGCCAATTTTGAGAACCACATTCCTACAGGAAAACACAAAAGATGTAGGATTTCTCATTTTAAAATGGACCACATCCATCAAAATGTAGATTTAATTGTAAAATCCCACAATCCCTTTCCTATAACATTACTATATGTCCATGACTTGTAAAGATATAATAAAAATAATAGCTAGCATTTGCTAGCAATTAGAGTAAAATAATGTACCGATCATGAGCATGGGCTCTAAAATTAGGCCTTGGTTCAAATCATAGCTCTACCATTCACTTAGCTGTGTGAATATAAGAAAGATACTTATCTTTTTGTGTTTTAATTCCTCATCTGTAGAATAAGTATTATATCTTGATCACATAGTTATTTGTGGGGTGAATATTATTATGTGAAAAGAACTTAGAGCAGTGCCTAAGATAGAGTAAGCATCTAATAAAATTTGCTATCGTTATTCTTATTGTCATTATTGAGCACTTATCCAGGCAGTGTATTGTGATCTTTATAAGTAACAGGGTGAATTACAGAGATATTAGTTAGTGTCTTGTCTACTATTGAAGGCCTGTCAACAAAAATAAAGATCAATGCTCTCTTTTCCTCTTGAGACATAATCTGACAGACCTTTGAGTTTTGAGTCTTGTGCTTATTTTCAGTGTGGGAGTGAAAACTCTTGTGTCTCAGGCCCAGCTAGGAAGGTTTATACCAAGTATCCTGGATGCTGTAGTACATTCCTGAGATGTTCTTTCAGGACCAAAGCATTCATTTTCCTGATGCCGCAAGTGCTGGTTCACAGTTTGGAAAGCCCTTGCAAGAGGAACTGCTTTCACCAAGATCACACATCCTTTTGGGGGTCATTTACATTCAATGACTGGTCAACACAAGGCCTAATTAGGGACACAAGACCTAATCCTCTGTATCAATTTAAGACATCTCTCTTTTTTTAAAAAAAGACTTTATTTATTTATTCATGACAGAGGCAGAGACATAGGCAGAGGGGGAAGCAGACTCCCTGCATGGAGCCTGATGTAAGACTCTATCCCAGGACCCCAGGATCATGCCCTGAGGTGAAGGCAGATGCTCAACTGCTGAGCCACCTAGATGCCCCAATTTAAGACATCTCTGATGGTACATCATCACTCCAGAGTTCTCAGTGGGATCAGCTGAAGCCTCTGTACCAATTTTTTCACTGTTCCCCCTCTCCTTTATTTCCATAATTCCATCATGAGCATTGTCCCTGAAAAACATACCCAGATGTATTTTCTGCAGAAGAACATTCATCTCAGAGTTGTTTCTCAGGGAATCTGAGCTAAGACAGTGTGAAAAGAAAGACTAAGGGTGATTGACTACTAATTCAAAGAGAAGTATAAAATTAAAAGGGCAGAGGCACCTGAGTGGCTCAATCAGTTAAGTGTCCCACTCTTGATTTTGGTAATGATCTCAGGGTTGTAGGATCAAGCCCTAGGTCAGGCTCTACATTCTATAAGAAGTCTGCTTCTCTCTCTCCCTCTCCTTCTGCCCCTCCCCCTGTTCACATGTGCATGCTCAATCTCTCTCTCTCTCTCTCTCTCTCTCTCTCTCTCTCTCTCAAATAAATTTAAAAAAATTCAGAGGGCCTCCTGGGCAAAATATAAAGATTTTCCTCTCCAAGGTGGTTGGGAGTGGGGAGGAAGAGTGAGGTCAGAATAACCTGAGATGTATTCAGGTTGGAGACTTAATCACAATGGTAGCAGATTTCTAGAGAATCCTGAATTCACTACCTAGCACGTCTGCTAAGAAAGCTTAAAGCCCTGTTTGAGGGGGAATGGTACCATGAGACTTGGGCTAAGGACACCTGGTTTGACATATTAAAAATCTTAAAAAATTTTAAAAAACTGTGATGCCATTGAACCATCTGGACTTATAGAGGAGGCCCACCTCTCCCTGTTGGCAGCTATCACTCCCCCATTGCCTGGTAATAATACTACAAAGAACTTTGACTTGAAAGACAGCATATGTTTCCTCAGAGTCTATCCCTATCTCCCCTACTGGTCACCTGACCAATAACTAGGATCAAGCCATAACTTAACCAGCTGAGGGAGGAAAGGCACTATACCCTGAAGAAGATACAGGACCTAGCAACATATATACCAGCAGGATTCAGGAGAGGATCGACAGGACTGAATCTTAAGGATACTGGCTCAAGAAAGAGAACATAAATTTGGATAAGGAAGATTTTATAGACTTTATATAGGGACATCATCCTGTGATACAAGATTTAAAACCCTGCCAAGGATTTTCAGAGATGGTGCTAGCTGATAGAATGGTTCAAGGAAGCATGATCATACCATCAAATCATGCCTAATTGTCATGACATAAGATGGAAGAAATGATCAAATGGCTGAGAATAGTGGCATGCTAGAAGGGGTATACAATGTAAAGCTAGGAAAATCTTCAGTCAACTATGTTCAGTGGACTCAGAGAGCTCACAGGTCACTCTGAGTGTCATAATGATAAGGAATGTACTGCTGATGGGATATCAGAATCAGTGAGAAGCTGAGGAGTACACATCCTTTATAGTAAAGAATTATTGACAGATGTTGTTATAGAATTGGGTTCCTTTATAACAAGAGACTTGACCAGTTCCCAAAATAATAGAGGCCCAGTGTTGACACTTAAAACCATCAGAAACAAAGTAGGTACAGTTATTCCAGAAAACAGAGCATCAGAGTGGCTTCCAAAGGTACTTACCCACGGAGAGCTATGGAAGTGGTTAATAAGACACACCATCTCCAAGGGCAAGATAATTAGGCAGCCCACAGGGTACTGCATAGCTAATAAATAAAGTAAGAATGGATTATCAGGAAGTCCAGGGTAATTCTTCAACACACTTTTTAAATTTCTCACACAATTTTCATGCCTGAGTAAGTTTTCAGACCTATAGCCCATTGGCTGTAGGAAAGGCTGAATTACCAGGAGAAAAGATCCTGAAACACCATGGAAATTGCATATGGTAGTATTTCCTCAGTCCTCCCAATGGGATCTGTGACCATTTACTCAGGTAGCCATACACTGAGGAAAGAAAAAAATAAATTCAACACATTTTGAGGACTTCCAATATTGACAACCCTTCATAACTAAGAAGACAGAATGACTCAGGCACTTTATGACAACCAGCCTCTGTCATTAGCCATGCCAGTTTGGGCACGACCATATGAACAAAGTAGCCATGATGGCAGGGATGGAAGGAATACATGGGCCTGACAGTACAAGATCCTTCACACCAAGTCATACCTAGCTTTCACTGCTGACAAATGTCCCGTCTTCTATTAAAAAAGACCAATGAGCTTCATATGGCACCATTTATGAGAAGATCAAATATCTACTTTGTAGCAAGTTGATTACATTAAACCTCTTCTGTTTAAAAGCATAATGATTAACCTTGACTGGAATTGACATATATTCTAGGTATGTATTTGCTTTGTCTATCCATAGGGTCTCAGCCTGTATTATTATCCAAAGGTCTACAGAATGTTTGATCCACCAATTTAGAATCACACATAACATCACATTGAACCAAGGAACCCACTTTAGAGCAAAGAAGGTAGAGTACTGAGCATATAAGTATTGCATCCAGCACTCTTAATCACATCCTGTACAACTCACAAGCTTCTAGGCCCAGCTGACATTTGGGAGGCTCACTGACCTATCAGTTTGGAGATAATGCCCTTAAGGGCAGTATGCTACCAATAGTTAAAACACAGGGATCTGGAACACAAGGATGGAAGTAGGAATGGCATCACTATCATTACTCCTAGTTACCTTCTTGGGGAAGTTGTATCTCCCATCCTCACAGCTCTAGGTTATTTAGGTCTACAGATCCTAGCTTGTAATATTTCTCTCTGACCAGGTACTTACAGGGGCAGCTCTTGGTACTCTCCTGCCCAATTCTGAAGGTCACGTGTAGCAGTCACAGATATAGAAGGGCATGGTGCCCAAAGATTCAGACCCTTCAGAGGTGAGGGTCTGGGTTGCCTCACACAAGATACGCTACTTTGACTGTAAGAGTTTTGAGGGTGAGGGGTGGGTAGTAGAGAAGGGAAATGATGAGTATCATTATTGCCCTGAGACCAACTGTAGTATAGCAGCTGAGGCTTATCTTCTAACCTTCCTCATATAAGTTTTCCCTTGAAAGAGACTAGCCATAATTCTTGAGAATCTTTTCCCAAATGGAATGAACTTAATACTTGAAGACAGTGGATTTGAGCATGTAAGAGGTGAACTTATAGTAGATGTTATGGTGTAGTGCTCAGGCTGCCCTTCAGAAACAACACATACAGTCCCCTAGGTGTGAAGAGTATTGGCCAGTGGTGGCACACAGCAGAATTCCTCCCAGGAATTATTCTTCACTTAAAGGGCTTCCTTGCTCAAAGTTACACTGCTTCCCAAGGCAATGTATATCCAATGGCTTGTCAATGCAAGGATATAAAAGCTAGGCCCTTTGACCTAACTCTTGACAACTTGGATGGCCCATTCTAGTTCTCAAGTTCCCAGTGGTACTGGCTGAGGCCTTGTTACAATTGCTTCACAGTTCAACTTCTCCCTCTGTCCAATCTTCCTTCCTTCACTCCCTCATATGAGTGATTCATGAGAGTACTATTCTGTAAATGTCTGACATGCAACTATCCATCTTACAGTCCGAGGAGTGGATCTATAGCACCAGAATAAGGATTTTGCACTTAATGGATATAAGAGAAATTCTCTTCACTTTAAATTCAGCCTTGATGAGAATAGGAATGCCAGGATTCTAAAGGATGTTTGTTTGTCTCCAAAGCATATAATTATTATTAATAAAAATAAAATAGAGAGATATTCCAGAGAAAGTATCCCTTTAAGAGCCAAAATTCTGATTTTCCCAAACAAGAGCATCTACCAAGATACCTTAAACAGCAAAGGCCCCCTAATGCTTTCAGCATAAATTCATGTGTGAGCTTAGTTAAAAGGGAAGACTTTGCTCTCTCCCCTCTGGACTCATAGGACAGTGTCACTCCTCTAGGGAGAAAATTTTAGCTTCTTAAGGGAAATAATTTTCTCCTAAAATGTTTGAAAGGGCTTCAATGGCACCATTGGTCTCTTGTATGGAGAAATGTACCAGAGATAGAGCCAAGAAAATCATCATAATGATAAAATATAGACCTCTATACAGTCCCTAATGGGAAGAGTAGAAAACAGAGTTTGTGTCCAACTGCTTCTTTTTCCTGAATAGAATTTTTAACCTTGGCCAGAGTGTTTTCAGAATAGCTTTATACCAACTTGTAATAGAGATAAAATCTCCCTGTTAAAATAGCTATAATATTAGTTACCTCAGGGGGATGCTGTCAGGCTTTGTAAAGTGCTTTGTAGCTCTTCAGATAAAAGCAGAGATAAAGCTGCAGTGTTATTATTTTTCAACTTGGAGGGCTATTTGGCTAACCCTCTGCATGAACTCACTCTAATAAACCAACTCAAAAGCCTTATATAAGCTATAAATCCCATCACCCATTTCATTTCAACAATGACAGGGAAAAGAAGATGACCACTTGTTCCCTGGGCTTCAGGAAGTGTCAGACTCCCACCTGAGGGAACACGAGAAACTGAGCACTGAATTTTAGAGGTATGATGGGGGTATCACTGCTGCTCCCACCAAACCATGATATGTTTGAGCAAAATTTTGAACCTTAATCTAGAGCCAAGATACTCCATGATCAGACCTGAGCCTCCTCCTCCTCCTCCTCTTCTTCTTCATCTTTCTAACTAACAGAGGCAGGGACAGCTAATTGTACACCAAAATCCATGCTCCTCCTCCTGGGCATAGAATTGTTTTGTGAAGCAATTGCCATCCAGGTAGGGCTATGGGACCTGTTCTCACTAAGTGATATGTGTTGCCTTCAGGCTTGAGTAAAGGTTAAGAAGAGTTGGGTTTTCCAACCTCCATATGCTGACTAAATGCCATGGGCATTTATAGATCCTAGAGGATGGTGAAGTCATTGAATTGATAAACCTCTGAGAACAGGAGGTCCCGTATCATGTCCCATTAGGACAATTATATGAGTGAAGAATAGACCTCTGTTGTATTAAGAGCTGAAATTTGTAGGTTTATTTGGTGCAAAGTCTAGTGGTACCCTAACCATATAAGAACACTTTTTTAAAATTTTTATTTATTTATGATAGTCACAGAGAGAGAGAGAGGCAGAGACACAGGCAGAGGGAGAAGCAGGCTCCATGCACCGGGAGCCCGACGTGGGACTCGATCCCGGGTCTCCAGGATCGCGCCCTGAGCCAAAGGCAGGAGCTAAACCACTGCGCCACCCAGGGATCCCTATAAGCACACTTTCTGAGTCATTGCCATGTGTCATAAACTTTTCCAAGAATATACTCTAGATATATCTTGTAATCCTGACATCAAGCTTATAAGTTAGCTACTACTACTATCCCCGTTTTCACAGATAAGAAAATGAGGTACAGAAAAGTTAATAAAATGTCCAAGGTTGTATTGCTGGTAAACAGTGAAGCCAAACCTGGGACCCAGGCTATCTGAGGTCAGTGCTAGAACCTTACAAGTCCCAAAATTTTGCTGACAGTTATTTCCCTTTCCTTTCTGTGCTTCTCAGGCTACAGCCTCACCAAGTCATGTACTTTATGACTAGTTTTTGTGTTGGGAATGATTTTCCTTTTCTCCATCTTTTCCTGTCAAATCCAACAAGGCACTGCTAAACTCCCTGTTGCTTCTGAAGCAGTCCTTCCTAGTCAGGATTCACCCCTCATCTCCCAGCTTCATTCTGTCCTTCACTTCTCCTTCTGTAGCCAGAGAAGAATGAACTCCTTAATGGGCCTCCTAGCGGAATGACCTGTTCCTGTGTAGGCATTCCAGATGAGACCATAAGCCTGAGAAGTCAGTGCTACCTAACCTAGCTCAGAGCTTCACACATCACCTGGAAAAAGCAGGTGCTCAGGAAATACTTATTGAACTAAACACATGCACCTGAAATACAGAGCAGTGAGACAAGTGGCTGTTTTCTTCAATAATATGCTGAAAGAACTGCCAGATTCTTGTATCAAATAGAAAAGTCTAACTCGGGAAAGTAGGGCTTTCTCCAAGTCACTGGAGTCACTGCCAGATTCTTGTATCAAATAGAAAAGTCTAACTCGGGAAAGTAGGGCTTTCTCCAAGTCACAGAGTACTAATCTTGATCTCACTTCCCAGCTCAGAGCTTCCCAGGTACACAAAGTGAGATCCGGGTACTTAAGGCCATATTTCAGGAGCACTAGGATAGGAGGGATCCTACCTAAAACCATATCCACTCTTCACATCCTACCCATACTGCCTGGTGTCTGAAATTCTACAACCAGAGGTTCATTCCTTGACAAAGGTTGAGCATTTGCAGATATTCATATTCTGATATAAATGGGTTTGTTAGGCCTTTTCCTAAGAGTGGGTTTTGAAAAGGAAACAATGGAGTGTGAGAACCTTAGCATAAAGGCCCTACAGCTTGAGGAGGGTGGGATCAGGATCATCAGTGAGAAAGGAGCTGGAAAAAGAACAACTGGGATATGGAACATCAGTTTTGCCTGCTTCACAAGGGTACTCAGGATTGGTCTGAGCTTGAGATTGGCCCATTACGATATTCCATTCCTGTTTACAGAAGGGGCAAGCCACTAACAGCCTCCCTGACTTACCCCAATCTGAGTAGTCTTTTTTTTTAAAGATTTTATTTATTTATTAATGAGAGAGAGAGAGAGAGAGACAGAGAGACAGAGAGACAGCGAGACAGAGACATAGGCAGAGGGAGAAGCAGGCTCCTCATGAGGAGCCTGAAGCGAGACTCCATCCCAGGACCCTGAGATCATGCCCTGAGCCGAAGGCAGATGCTCAACTGCTGAGCCACCCAGGTGTTCCAACCTGAGTCTTCTTGTAAAAGACTCCTACCCTTCACCAAGACTAAGCACTAACTGCCCTAGGGCAGCAAATCCCACACAATTCATTTTTAGAGACTCTCTGACGTTCTCTGTTAGTTTCAGGAATGGTCTGTCATTATCTCCCTCTAGTACAAGAGGATGAATATGGGCAGCATAAAATCATGAAAAGAGCCATAATTTGCTAGAACCATCCTGGACTTAGATGTCCCAGAGCTAAAGGTGGCTATTAGTAAATTTGTGAAGGGCTAAATAATAATTTGTTAATTACAGATAGATAAGCCAGGCTTAAAAAATTATCAGTACTTCTCTCCAGCCTCAGGGTCTATTAAAGATGATATATAAATAAATAATCACCTTTTATCATCTACAAGAGTCTCAGTCTCCCTTTCCAAATTTCCTTTCCTTCAATAGGATAAAGCAAGTAATCCGTAGTAGCTGTTATTTCTTTAACTAGTAATTTTCCCTCCCAAACATCCCATATAGTTGCTGTCTTCTGAATACTGTCCTCTATTATGTCAAAAATCTACCCATGACATGAGATTTTACATAAACCTGTCTCCATAGTATGAATTAAGATGTGCTTTGAAATCCCCAATGGCTAAATAACACATTCCTTCTTCTCTAATCTCATCACCACCACCTTCCCCAAATGAACCTGTAATTTCATGCTTAGAGTATCATCTACTGTGATTTAAATTAAATTCCAGTTTAAGATGCATATCCCCCTAGAGGAAAAATTTCTAAAGCCACAAAGGGAACTAGGACTATAAAAGTCAGCTTTTCTTAATTCAAATATCCAACAAGTAATTTCTTCAAATCCTACTATGAGTTGGACACATTGATTTTATAAAGGTAACACTTGGTTTAAGTTATAAGGTGAAGTAGGATACCAAGTAAAGTCTGAGAAACTGCCATAGCCAAAAGGGGCCTAAGAACACATGACATCTAATTGTAATGTTGTGACCAGAATGGGATTCAGGAACTTAAGGACAGTAGATGAAAATAAGAAACTCTGAATAAATTACGGACCTTACTTAATAATAATGTATCAAGTGTTGGTTTATTACCATCTAATGTAAGGTGTTAATAATAGGGGAAACTGGATTGTAGTATATTGGGGACCCTCTGTGCCAGCTTACAATTTTTCTGTAAATCTATAACTGTCCTAAAAAATAAAATATAAAAATGAAAATAAAAGAAGGCTGAGAATGCCAAAGACAAAACCATGGCAAAAGCATGCATAGCTATTTATTTTTCTATTTGTGCCTGAATTTACTTTATTTTTTTTTTTTAATTAACTTTTATTGGTGTTTAATTTACCAACATACAGAAAAACACCCAGTGCTCATCCCGTCAAGTGTCCACCTCAGTGCCCGTCACCCATTCCCCTCCAACACCCGCCCTCCTCCCCTTCCACCACCCCTAGTTCGTTTCCCCGAGTTAGGAGTCTTTATGTTCTGTCTCCCTTCCTGATATTTCCCAACATTTCTTTTCCCTTCCTTTATATTTCCTTTCACTATTATTCATATTCCCCAAATGAATGAGAACATACACTGTTTGTCCTTCTCCGATTGACTTATTTCACTCAGCATAATACCCTCCAGTTCCATCCACGTTGAAGCAAATGGTGGGTATTTGTCGTTTCTAATTGCTGAGTAATATTCCATTGTATACATAAACCACATCTTCTTTATCCATTCATCTTTCGATGGACACCGAGGCTCCTTCCACAGTTTGGCTATTGTGGCCATTGCTGATAGAAACATCGGGGTGCAGGTGTCCCGACGTTTTATTGCATCTGAATCTTTGGGGTAAATCCCCAACAGTGCAATTGCTGGGTCGTAGGGCAGGTCTATTTTTAACTCTTTGAGGAACCTCCACACAGTTTTCCAGAGTGGCTGCACCAGTTCACATTCCCACCAACAGTGTAAGAGGGTTCCCTTTTCTCCGCATCCTCTCCAACATTTGTTGTTTCCTGCCTTGTTAATTTTCCCCATTCTCACTGGTGTGAGGTGGTATCTCATTGTGGTTTTGATTTGTATTTCCCTGATGGCAAGTGAGGCAGAGCATTTTCTCATGTGCATGTTGGCCATGTCCATGTCTTCCTCTGTGAGATTTCTCTTCATGTCTTTTGCCCATTTCATGATTGGATTGTTTGTTTCTTTGGTGTTGAGTTTAATAAGTTCTTTATAGATTTTGGAAACTAGCCCTTTATCTGATATGTCATTTGCAAATATCTTCTCCCATTCTGTAGGTTGTCTTTTAGTTTTGTTGACTGTATCCTTTGCTGTGCAAAAGCTTCTTATCTTGATGAAGTCCCAATAGTTCATTTTTGCTTTTGTTTCTTTTGCCTTCGTGGATGTATCTTGCAAGAAGTTACTGTGGCCAAGTTCAAAAAGGGTGTTGCCTGTGTTCTCCTCTAGGATTTTGATGGAATCTTGTCTCACATTTAGATCTCTGATCCATTTTGAGTTTATCTTTAAAAAAATCACCTGTCCCTTAACGTCAGTGACTAGCTTGGGTGGGACTGTTCCAGCTTGAGTGAAGAGTTTTGACTCTTCAAGTCCAGGGCCAGATGGCTTCCCAGGGGAATTCTATCAAACGTTTAAAGAAGAAACCATACCTATTTTACTAAGGCTGTTCCACTAACTGGTTTTAAGCCAGTTAGCATATCCTGCCAAACATGACTGGTTCAATTTTAGCCATGTAACCAACCAGAGCAGTAGGATTCCAGGAGCTGCTTTCCTGAGGCCATTGGAAAAAATAGCTTTTACTCTTTCTCTGGATCAGGGTGTGAGAATATGATGTTTCTGAGGCTGCAGCTATCTTGTTCCCATGAAAAATGAAATCAAGGGATGCTATAAGATAGCTCATACCCAAAGAAAGCAAAACTGAGAAACTTGGCCTGCTGCCATTGTTTAATCTTCCCTATGACTGCTCCTAAGGACAGCACAATGTTTGGACTTCTGCCCTTTGCAATATGAAAAATTCTAATTAAACTTACAAATGTATACAGTCCAAATGTTGCCCATGGTGGCCACCTGACTAAGCAGAAAAGGGAATACCCCTTCTCATGAGAAGCTCCTTCCATGCTGGCAGTCATTGGGTCTATAGCAGAGCCAAGTTCACCTAAAAGGGTACACTTATAAAGATTCGAGCAGAACTCAATGGAATAGAGACCAGAAGAACTGTGGAACAGATTAACAAAACCAGGAGTTGGTTCTTTGAAAGCATTAATAAGATAGATAAACCATTAGCTAGCCTTATTAAAAAGAAGAGAGAAAAGACTCAAATTAGTAAAATCATGAATGAAAAAGGATAGATAACCACCAATACCAAGGAAATATAAACGATTTTAAAAACTTATTATGAGTAGCGATATGGCAATAAATTAGGCAATCTAGAAGAAATGGATGCATTTCTGGAAAACCACAAACTACCAAAACTGGAACAGGAAGAAATAGAAAACCTGAACAGGCCGATAACCAGGGAAGAAATTGAAGCAGTCATCAAAAACCTCCCAAGACACAAAAGTCCAGGGCCAGATGGCTTCCCAGGGGAATTCTATCAAACGTTTAAAGAAGAAACCATACCTATTTTACTAAGGCTGTTCCGAAAGATAGAAAGAGATGGAATACTTCCAAACTTGTTCTATGAAGCCAGCATCACCTTAAGTCCAAAACCAGACGAAGACCCCACCAAAAAGGAAAATTATAGACCAATATCCCTGATGAACACAGATGCAAAAATTCTCAACAAGATACTAGCCAATAAGATCTAAAAGTATATTAAGAAGATTATTCATCATGACCACGTGGGATTTATCCCTGGGATGCAAGGCTGGTTCAACACTCATAATGCAATCAATGTGATAAATCATATCAACAAGAGAAAAAGCAAGAACCATATGATCCTCTCAATAGATGCAGAGAAAGCATTTGACAAAATACAGCATCCATTCCTGATCAAAACTCTTGAGAGTGTAGAGATAGAGGAAACATTCCTCAGCATCTTAAAAGCCATCTATGAAAAGCCCACAGCAAATATCATTCTCAATGGGGAAACACTGGAAGCCTTTCCCCTAAGATCAGGAACACGACAGGGATGTCCACTCTCACCACTGCTATTCAACATAGTACTAGAAGTCCTAGCCTCAGCAATCAGGCAACAAAAAGAAATAAAAGGCATTCAAATTGGCAAAAAAAGAAGTCAAACTCTCCCTCTTCACAGATGACATGATACTCTACATAGAAAACCCAAAAGACTCTACCCCAAGATTGCTAGAACTCATACAGCAATTCGGCAGTGTGGCAGGATACAAAATCAATGCCCAGAAATCAGTGGCATTTCTATACACTAACAATGAGACTGAAGAAAGAGAAATTAAGGAGTCAATCCCATTTACAATTGCACCCCAAAGCATAAGATACCCAGGAAGAAACCTAACCAAAGAGGTAAAGGATCTATACCCTAAAAACTATAGAACACTTCTGAAAGAAATTGAGGAAGACACAAAGAGATGGAAAAAATATTCCATGCTCATGGATTGGAAGAATTAATATTGTTAAAATGTCAATGCTACCCAAGGCAATTTATACATTTAATGCAATCCCTACCAAAATACCATGGACTTTCTTCAGAGAGTTGGAACAAATCATCTTAAGATTTGTGTGGAATCAGAAAAGACCCTGAATAGCCAGGAGAATATTAAAAAGAAGGCCAGAGCTGAGGGCATCACAATGCCAGATTTCAGGTTGTACTACAAAGCTGTGGTCATCAAGACAGTGTGGTACTGGCACAAAAACAGACACATAGATCAATGAAGCAGAATAGAGAACCCAGAAGTGGACCCTGAAATGTATGGTCATCTAATATTCGATAAAGGAGGAAAGACTATCCATTGGAAGAAAGACAGTCTCTTCAATAAATGGTGCTGGGAAAATTGGACACATGCAGAAGAATGAAACTAGACCACTCTCTTACTCTTATGGTCTCTCGACCATACACAAAGATAAATTCAAAATGGATGAAAGACCTAAATGTGAGACAAGAATCCATCAAAATCCTAGATGAGAACACAGGCAACACCCTCTTTGAATTGGCCACAGCAACTTCTTGCAAGATACATCCATGAAGGCAAGAGAAAGAAAAGCAAAAATGAATTATTGGGACTTAAGATAAGAAGCTTCTGCACAGCAAAAGAAACAGTCCACAAAACAAAAAGACAAGCTACGGAATGGGAGAAGATATTTGCAAATGACGTATCAGATAAAAGGCTAGTATTCAAGATCTATAAAGAACTTATCAAACTCAACAGCAAAGAAACAAACAATCCAATCATGAAATGGGCAAAAGACATGAACAGAAATATCATCAAAGAAGACATAGACGTGGCCAACAAGCACATGAGAAAATGCTCCGCATCACTGGCCATCAGGGAAATACAAATCAAAACCACAAGGAGATACCACCTCACACCAGTGAGAATGGGGAAAATTAACAAGACAGGAAACAACAAATGTTGGAGAGGATGTGGGAAAAGGGGAACCCTCTTGCACTGTTGCTGGGAATGTGAATTGGTGCAGCTACTCTGGAAAACTGTGTGGAGGTTCCTCAAAGAGTTAAAAATAGACCTGCCCTACGACCCAGCAACTGCACTGCTGGGGACTCAAGATACAGATGCAGTTAAATTCTGGAACACCTGCACCCCGATGTTCATAGCAGCAATGTCCACAATAGCCAAACTGTGGAAGGAGCCTCGGTGTCCATCGAAAGATGAATGGATAAAGAAGCTGTGGTCTATGTATACAATGGAATATTCCTCAGCCATTAGAAACAACAAATACCCACCATTTGCTTCGACATGGATGGAACTTGAGGGTATTACGCTGAATGAAATAAGTCAATCAGAGAAGGACAAACATTATATGGTCTCATTCATTTAGGGAATATAAAAAATAGTGAAAGGGAATAAAGGGGAAAGGATAGAAAATGAGTGAAAATATCAGTGAGGGTGACAAAACATTTGAGACACGTAACTCTGGGAAATGAACAAGGGGTAGTGGAAAGAGAGGTGGGCAGGGGGTTGGGGTGACTGGGTGATGGGCACTGAGGGGGGCACATGGAGGGATGAGCACTGGGTGTTATGCTATATGTAGGCAAATTGAACTCCAATAAAAAATAATAAAATAAAAAAATAAAACATATACAACCTAAAATTTTTTTAAAAAATAAAAGGGTACACTTAGCCTCAACTTTATAGTGTTTGCTGATTTTGAATCCACCTGAAGGTTCCTAACCATGTGGACTTCTCCAAGGAGCTCCTTGAGAAGTTCTGTCAACATGATAGCTAGTTTCCCTCAGAGCAAGCACTGCAAAAAGTCTATCATAATCAAGTTCTCCTCCACTTGGCAAGACCAAGAAAAGCTCAAAAGGTCAAGTCTTTTCTGAGTTTGCCACTGAGTTTTCAGTCAAGAATAAAAAGCTGGACCTTAATGTTTATGGAAGAAGGCACTATTTCTCTCTCGTTTACCCTGTATCCTCAGGGCTTGGCATATCAGCAAGTGTCTAATAAGAGCTCATTAAATATATGCTGAATAAATAAATTGCTGCAAATTGCCTCTAACTGTGGAATAATCCCTCTAGATTAAAAAAAAATATTCTATTATACCAGCATGTCCAATCCAGTGTCTTCAAAACAGAAACTTTGAGGCAAGTCCCAAGATTGGTTGCTGAATATCTGTGTTAAAGGGGAGCTCAGTGGATTTCTCAGAACTCTCTAGCTAAGCAACCGAATTCTGTCACCTTGAGGCTTGCTTTCACTTTTCAGAAAACTAGCCAAGTGCGTCACAAGAATCTTTCAAAGATGTCCAATCGGATGTCATTCCGTTTTGTCTCACCAGTTCTCTCAAAAGTGCTATGCTGGTTTAGACCTGCTAGTTCAGATGGATGAGTGAGAAATTTGCTGCTCTGCCATTATCTGCATCTTGCTAGACAGGAAGCAACTTCTCAAAAATAGCAAGTGATTCAAGCTGGTGAAAAGGGAAAGTAAGATAGAACAGTAGCAGTCACCTTTCCTCCCATCTGAATTTGTTGAGCCTAGAGGGTGAGAACATTTTCTGTTCCTCAAAAGCAATGGCTCTCTCCTAATAATATTTAGAGTACGTGGGACTATTGACTTGCTCTTGACTATACGTTCTATTTGCTGGTTATAAATCCTGAACATATACATGAGTGTTTCAACCTGGCTTTCCACAATGTTTGAGTTTTGTGAACTGTTTTGAAATGAGTTGTCTTATTGTTAAAGAAGTAATTCAGAACTAATACAACCAGATTGCTCACTGAGTCATCATATTTGAAGGGTTAGTTTAATTATGGTTTGGGATCCTAAAAGTTGACATTCATCACCCAGCCATCACCCACTCAGAATCAGTCTTTCCCTCCTTTAGTCATTCAACATTCAGTGTCTACCATGTATTTTGGCATTTACATAGTGCCAGGTGCTAGGGATATATAATCATTTAGGCTGATCTAGATCCCTCAGATTTATTCTAGACCCCAAAGTTTAGCCCTTATTGAATCAACATCTACTGTAAAATGATATCTATCCTGACAATCCCCTTACTCTGTGAACCCTTGATGGGAAAAGGTAACTGTGGTTTTAAAATGTGTCCACAAATTCTATGTTACTTTTCTCCTCAAAGGTAGAAACTAGGGGCAACTGGCTCAGTGGTTGAGCATCTGCCTTTGGCTCAGGTCATGATCCCAGGTTCCAGGGATCAAGTCCCACATCAGGCTCCCCACAGGGAGCCTGCTTCTCCCTCTACCTATGTTTCTGCCTCTCTTTCTATGTCTCTCATGGATAAATAAATAAATAAAATTTTAAAAAGATAGAAACTCATTCCCTTCCCCTTAAGAATTGACTGGACGTAAAGATTTTACTGTTGTGAGAAAACGCTTGGGGTATAATGCTAAATGAAAAACAGCATGTTGTAAAGCTATACATACAACTTGATGACAAAATTAGGCAAAACATCCATATATCTAGAAAAAAAACTGGAAGAGAATTCACTCAAATGTTATAATACATTAATGTGGCTATATAAGACTGGGGGCTCCTGGGGGTTTTTTATTTACTTCTTTTGCCATTTTTATATCCTCCATAGTTTCTCCCAACTTTTAATGGAAAATACAAAGCAAAGAAGAGTTATAGTATAATGAGCACTCACCTACTCTGCACTTAGAACCATATGTACTAATTGTTAGCAAGTTTCACATGTTTAGTCTCTCTCTCTCCCTCTCTCTTACCTTCCCTCTCTCCCTCCACCCATTTTTCTATCTATCCATTCATACATACATCCATGCACTCTACTTTATTCTTCCTTAAGGATGGTCCATATATAATGTATTATATATATATACACATATATACACTTTTTATTAGATCATTTTTAAGTGGCAAATATTATGTTCCTTTGCCTTTAAGTACTCCTCCTGAGAAAAAGAACATTTTGAAGAGGATAATTTTTTATATTACACTAATTATACTATGTGTGTGTGTGTGTATACATGCAATCACTAGGATTATCTTGTGTGTGTGTGTGCATGCATGTGTTTGATAGACAAAGAGACAGAGAGAGTGCATGTGAGAATGCTAGCTCTGAGTTTTGACACGTGAGTGAATAAAGGATTTCAAATAAAACTTTAGGAACCAGAATTTCCATGTTTTGTTCTCTGCTGATAATGCAGAATCAGCATTTCTATTCATGCACATTTACAGTCCACAGATAAACATCCCCATATGCCACAATAGTCCTATCTTTCCTTCCAAGCCCACCTTAGATGCCACATCCTTCACGAAGCCTCTTCTGCTTTTAACCCAGGTGAGAGTTACGCTTGTCAAATATCAAGACATATTTGCTCATTCTCCTCTTACAGACCCCATTGTATTTCCCAGAACTGTTATTTCTCCACTTGCTTAGTCTTTTCTCAGGATCCCTTGTACACTTGAATCTATTTGAGTAGAGGGCTGTGTCTTGCCCACAGAATCACAGCAAAGGTAAATCTGGAGTGGAATTCGGGCTCTTCCATTTTTTAGTTGAACATGTTGTTTAATCTCTAAGTCTCCGTTCCTCATTCAAAATTTCCCCATAATTTTGTTGTGGAAGTGAAAGAAATAATGTATTAAAGGTTAATCTTTAAAAAATACTTTAAAGAAGTAGTTATTTTACAGTAATTATCATCTCTTTTCATAGAAGTATACACTAAATACTCACTTAATTAATACTAATTTATTAGTAGCCGACACTGGCAGAGTATCTCACATCTTTCCCCCTAACATCTACAGCAGATACTTTAAGCCAAGAAGAAAAAATGTGAGAATTTTTAGAACAGGTATATATTCCAATAACATGACAGTTCAGGCCAGAAGAGCCTGTCCATTTTTTCTCAAATAACTACATCACAGTAACTACTACTTAAATTGGTTAAAATCAGTATTTCTACAAGCCAATCAACCAGTTACCAGTTTGAAAGCAGGAAAAATCAGAGTGGACACAAAACTTCCAGGATCACTGCTGTTGGAAGTAGAGGCTCTGTAGGAACCTTGACCATTGTCAAAACAGTTCAGGGACACCTAGGTGGTACAGTTAGGTAACTGTCTGACTCTTGGTTTCAGTTTAGGTCATGATCTCAGGGTTGTGGAATTGAGCCCTGTATTCTCTCTCCCTCTGCCCCTCAATCCAGCACAGCCTCTTAAACGCAGATCAGGCAACTGCCATCTTGTTGCCCTTGGTTATGTCTTATTCCATCTGAATTGTATATTAATAAACCAAGTGACACAAAGACAACTGTTATATAGTGTTTGGATCAAAGGAGGAAATAGACATAATTCCTCATTTAACATTGGTTCTGTGTAACTCATACTCATGGGCATTGAGATAGAGACACTTGGTCATTGTGGGATCTATATCCTGTACTCCAGAATATCATTTAAAATGAAACAAAACTATGTCATCTTTCATAGCTTTTTAGACTAAGAGCCAGCACAATTAGTAATAAGGTATCATGATAGAGCCCAAAGTGCACTGGACTAAGGATCAGAAGATTCAAAACTGAGGGCTGATTCCATCCCATTCTTATTGGGCAACTTGGACAACTTACAACACTTTCAGACTCCTGTTTCTTTCTACAACTAATAATATTGATTTTATTTACCAGACAGCACTGTTTTGAGGATTAAAAAAATTAATGTGATTTGATCCCCAAAACCAGACAAAGATCCTACCAAAAAGGAGAATTACAGACCAATATCCCTGATGAAAGTGAATGCAAAAATTTTGGACACTTGCCATCAGAGAAATGCAAATCAAAACCACAATGAGATACCATCTCACTCCAGTGAGAATGTTGAAAATTAACAAGACAGGAAATAATAAATGTTGGAGAGGATGTGGAGAAAGGGGAGCCCTCTTGTACTGTTGGTGGGAGTGTGAACTGGTACAGCCACTCTGGAAAACTGGAGTGGAGGTGTTCCTCAAAGAGTTAAAAATAGAGCTACCCTATGACCCAGCAATTGGACTACTGGGGATTTACCCCCAAAGATACGGATGCAGTGAAAAGCCGAGACACCTGCACCTCAATGTTTATAGCAGCAATGTCCACAATAACCAAACTGTGGAAGGAACTTTGGTGTCCACCAAAAGATAGATGGATAAAGAAGATGTGGTCTTTATATAAAATGGAATATTACTCAGCCATTAGAAATGACAAATACACACCATTTGCTTTGACGTGGATGGATTGGAGGGTATTATGCTGAGTGAAATAAATCAATTGGAGAAGGACAATCATCATACGGTTTCACTTATATGGGGAATATAAGAAATAGTAAAAGGGATTTTAAGGGAAAGGAAGGAAAATGAGTGGGAAAAATTAGAGAGGGTGACAAAACATGAGAGATTCCTAACTCTGGGAAACAAACAAGGGGTAGCGGAAGGGGAGGCTGGTGGGGTTATGGGTTGACTGGGTGATGGGCACGGAGGGGGGCACTTGATGGGATGAGCACTGGGTGTTATACTCTATGTTGGCAAATCGAACTCCAATAAAAAATATATAAAAAAATTCTGAACAAAATACTAACAAATCAAATCCAATAGTACATTAAAAGGATTATTCACCTTGTCCAGTGGGATTTATTCATGAGCTACAAGGGTGGCTCAACATTCGCAAATCAACCAACATGATACACCACATTAGTAAAAGAAAGGATGGGAATCATATGATCCTCTTGACTGATGCAGAAAAAGCACTTGACAAAATACAGCATCCTTTCTTGATTAAAACTCTCTACATTGCATGGCTAGAGGGAACATACCTCAATATAATAAAAGCCATATATGAAAAGCCTATGGTGAATATTATTCTCAATTGCGAAATACTGAGAGCTTTCCCCTAAGGTCAAGAACATGGCAGGGATGTCCACTCTCACCACTGCTTCAGCAATCAGACAACAAAAAGAAATAAAAGGCATCCAAATTGGCAAAGAAGAAGTCAAACTCTCTCTCACTTCACAGATGACATGATACTGTATGTAGAAAACCCAAAAGTCTACAAAAATGTGCTAGATCTCATTCAGGAATTCAACAAAGTTGCAGGATATAAAATCAATGCACAGAAATCAGTCGCATTTCTATACAATAACAATGAGACAGAAGAAAGAAAAATCAAGGAATCAATCCCATTTATAACTGCACCAAAACCCATAAAATACCCAGACATAAACGTAACCAAAGAGGTAAAGGATCTGTACTCTGAAAGCTATAGAATGCTTATGAAAGAAATTGAGGAGGACACAAAGAAACAGAAAAACATGCCATCCTCGTGGGTTGGAAGAACAAATATTTTTTTTTTTTTAGATTTTATTTATTTATTCATGAGAGACACAGAGAGATGCAGAGAGAGAGGCAGAGACACAAGCAGAGGGAGAAACAGGCCCCATGCAGGGAGCCCGATGGGGGACTCAATCCCGGGACTCCAGGATCAGGCAGCACTAAACCGCTGAGCCACCCGGGCTGTCCAAGGAAGAACAAACGTCCTTAAAATGTCTATGCTATCCAGAGCAATCTACCGATTCAGGGCAATTCCTATCAAAATACCACCAGTATTTTTCACAAAGCTGGAACAAATGCTAAGGTTTGTATGGAGCCAGAAAAGACCCCAAACAGCCAGAGGAATGTTGAAAAAGCAAACCAAAGTTGTTGGCATCATAATGCCAGGCTTCAAGCTATATTACAAAGCTATCGTCATCAAGACAATATGGAACTGGCACAAAAACAGACAGATAGACTTATGGAACAGAATAGGGAACCCAGAAATGGACCCTCAACTCCATGGTCAACTAATCTTTGACAAAACAGGAAAGAATACTCAATGGAAAAAAAGACAGTCTCTTCAAAAAATGATGTTGGGAAAACTGGATAGCAACATGAAGAAGAATGAAATGGGGCAACTTTCTTACACTATATACACACACATACACAAATTCAAAGTGGATGAAAGACCTAAATGTGAGATAGGAATCCATCAAAATCCTAGAGCAGAACACAGGCAGCAACCTCTTTGACCTTGGCTGCATCAACTTCTTGCTAGACACATCTCCAAGGGCAAAGGAAATGAAAGCAAAAATGAACTATTGGGACCTCATCAAAGCAAAGGAAAAAAAGAAAGCTTTTGCACAGCAAAGGAAACAGCTGACAAAACCAAAAGACACCCTACAGGATGGGAGAAGATATTTGAAAATGTCTTATCAGATAAGGGGATACTATCCAAGATCTATAAAGAACTTTTCAAACTCAACACCCAAAAGACAGATAATCTAGTCAAGAAATAGGCAGAAGACATGAACAGACACATTTCTTCAAAGAAGACATACAAATGGCCAACAGACATATGAAAAATGCTCCACATCACTTGGCATCAGGTAAATAGAAATCAAAACCACAATGAGATACCACCCCCACACCAGTTAGAAGGACTAAAATCACTGTCAGGAAACAAATTGTTGGTGAGGGTACAAATAAAAGGGAACCCTCTTATGCTGTTGGTAGGAATGTAAACTGGGACAGGCACTCTGGAAAATAGTATGGAAGATCCTCAAAAAGGTAAAAATAGCACTACTCTATAACCCAGGAATTGCACTACTAGGTATTTATCCAAAGAATACAAACATTGAAATCCAAAGGGACACCTGCACCTCAATATTTATAGCAGCAATGTCCATAATAGCCAAGCTATGGAAAGAGCCCAGATGTCCATCAAGAGAGGAATGGATAACGAAGAGGTGGTATATATACAATGGAATATTACTCAGACATCAGAAGGATGAAATATTACCATTTGCAAGGATGTGGATGGAACTGGAGTGTATTATGCTAAGCAAAATAAGTCAATCAGAGAAAGATAACTATCATATGGTTTCACTCATATGTGGAATTTAAGATACTAGAGTAATATAGGGGAAGGGAGGGAAATAAGACAAAATCAGAGAGGGAAACAAACCATAAGAGACTTTTAACTATAGGAAACTGAAATGAGGGTTTCTGGAGGGGAGGGGGGGATGGGGAAACTGGGTGATGGGCATTAAGGAGGGCGTGTGATGTGATGAGCATTGTATATGCAACTAATGACTAATTGAACTTACCTCTGAAACTAATGATATATATATATACTATATATATGTTAACTAATTGAATTTAAATAAAATATTAAAAAGGAAAAAAGTGCTCTATAGCCATTAAACACTATGCAAATATAGAGGTTATTTTCTACTTGGATGTCCCACAGATCTGCTCCCTTTAGAGCAGAACACAATGAAAAGATTAGACAGTATATAACCCAGGGATAGAATATGAGGAACAGATAAAGAAAATTGGTATTGGTATAAAGCCCATGTGGGTATAACCTTAAGCCACCCAGAGAGTGTTGCACAGTGAGATAATGCTTTTGTCACTCTCTAAATATTCACTTGTGCTAAGACTCCTGCTTCATCCCCACCAGGAATGACTTTATTGGGCTGATTGCAGAATTACAACGGCTTCCATCATCAGAATGAGTGGTTTCATTAGGAGGTAACAAGTCATTCACCCAGGATTAAGTAGCTGTCAGTCAAGTCGAATCTTGAACAGAATCATCAGCACTAGAGACGTATGATATATCTTAGCACACACTTTCCCGTGATGGGCCTTTTCCTATTACTCCTAGTAGCAAGACACTCTTCTATTTAATATCACCTACTTCCCGGTTAATTCACTCATGATATCCCAAACATGAGAAGGAATAGAAATGAGCATATATTTCAAAAACTGCTACTGCTTTATGTCCCTTCTGAACAGCTTCCTTGGGTTTGCTTTAAGGATTTATTTATTTATTTGTTTATTTATTTATTTATTTATTTGAGAGAGAGAGAGAGAGAGAGAGAGAGAGAGAGAGAGAGAAAGAGAGAAAGAAAGAAAGAAAGAAAGAAAGAAAGAAAGAAAGAAAAAGAAAGAAAGAAAGAAAGAAAGAAAGAAAGAAAGAAAGAAAGAAAGAAAGAAAGAAAGAAGAAAGAAAGAAAGAAAGTGCAAGCATGGGGGAGGAGCAGGATGGAGAGGGAGAAGGAAAGAAACAGACTCCCTGCTGACCACAGAGCCTCCATGACATGGGGCTTCATCTGGGGCTCAACTGGGAGTTCGACTGGGGGCTGATCTCACATCCCTAAGATCATGACCTGGAGCTGAAATAAGGAGTTGGACACTTACTTGACTGTGCAACCCAGGTGTCCCTCCTGGGGTTTGCTTTAAAGCAAACATGCTTAGAAGTGTATTTACTTAACTTTGGAGGAGAATAAACTAGAAACATGTTAATTTTATGGCTGCATAGCATACAAAAAAGTAGATTGCTTCTTGAAGTCAGCAGCTGTCTGTTGACCAAAAAGAGTACCTGACACAGGGTAGGCAATCAATATGCATTTACTGAGTTGAATTAATCAAAGTCATATTGGTTTCCAGATCAAATCCCATTACTTTGTGTGAACTGGTATTGTATCACATTTATACTCTCTTACCTTTGTCCCTCCTTTGGTCCTAGCATTTAATAGTAACCCAATATATTTTTCTTTTAGTAATATATACAGTAAAGGTCACTCTTTTTTATGTATGACTCTTTGAGTCTGGCAAATGCCTACAATTACTTAACTACTAATACAGTCAAGATGAAAAAGTGATCTATCACCTCAAAAAATTCTACTATGCTTTTTCACGGTCATTGCCTTCCCCCACCTCTAGTTCCTGGAATTCCTCAACTTGTGCAAACTCAAATTTTCATCCTCTTCAGTAAACACCTCAGAGTGGGATTGCTCAGTTAGGTGGTAAATATGTTTAACTTCATAAGAAAGTGTTTTCCAGAGTGGCTATGCCATTTTCCATTCCCACCAACTGTGTAGGAGTTTCAGTTGCTCCATGTACCTTCTAGCAATTGGTATTTTTAATTGTTGTTTTTCACCAGGAATTCTAATAGGCATGCAGTGACCTAGAAAATTGCTACATGTGGATTGTTGAACAGGGATAGGAAAGAAGAACACAAAACCAGATTCTTATATAGTGTGGGAATGTGATAATTAAACGAATGAAGACCATTCAGAAGGAGCCCCACTAATATGGGTCATTGAACAATAACACTGATAAACTATTAATTACTTTGCCGGTAGAAAGAAACTTGGGTGTGCAGTTGCTAAACAAAAGCCTCCCTCCTGTTTTCTGTTTAATGGTAAAAGTATTTTTCTCACTAATAGAATTTTTGAGACCTACATCCATTTTCCAGGATGTAATAAACAAATAGAGCTTTAATAAACTACCCAATGGTGTTTCCAGGAAGTCTTCAAAGCTGAAATTGTGGTTTTTTGTTTTTTGTTTTTTGTTTTGTTTTTTTTTTTTTTTGGTATTCTCCTGGCTACCCAGTTGAATCTCATATGTTTTATCAACATTTAGTACAGCATTATGTATACTATAGGATATTATTAAACTGAAATAAATTTTACCTTTCCTCTAGAATTGTACCAGCCAGTAAATATGACATACCACTAGTCACATGTGGTCACGGAGTACTTGAAACGTGGCTTGTGCCACATTTTAATAAAATAAAGCAGTGTATGAAAGAATCTAAAATATCTCATTAATTTTCATACTGATTATATATTGAAATGACAGCATTTTTAGATATATTTGGGTCAAATAAAATATATTACTAGAATTAATTTCACCTTTTTCTTTTCTACCTTTTTCTTTTTAAATTTTATTTAAATTCAATTTGCCAATTTATAGTATAACACCCAGGGCTTATCTTATCATCACCTTTTTCTTTTACTCTGTTAATGTAGTTAGTGGGGAAGTTTAAATTACATCTGTGGCTTGTATTACATTTCTGTTAGATGATACTGCTACAGAACACAGGACTATTGCTATTGCTAAAGAGAGTTAAAATTTAATTACATTTTCAACAGATATAAGGCATTTCAATATCTAGTATTAATTTTAAATAAATATATGCCATTATTAAGTGTAATAAGAGTAGTTAGATATTTACTAATTAAATATTAGATTTCTAAAAACTCATTCATTCTATATCTGTATTCTTCTAAAATGGATATATCACATCAAATTTTTGAGGAAAAATATTTTTAAAAATGAAATAGACAATAAAAACCAAAACAGTAAAAATAAAATTAAAAATAGAAAAATTTTTAAAAAGTCAGTTTGGGTTCTTTAAAAGGCATTGTAAGAAAACAAAAAGGCAATCCAAAGACATCCACAGAAAGGCACTCCAAGGAAAATATTTGTAAAATATATATCTTATTGAAGACCTTTATTCAGAATACATAAACATTCCTACAACTGAATATTGAGAAGACAATTTAGTTCAAAACAGGGGAAAAATTGAACAAAAACTTTACTGAACAGCCTACAGGAATGGAAAATGAGCACATGAAAAGTGCTCAACATCATTAGTCATTAGGGCAATGCACACACCCACTTAAACGATTAACATTAAGAAGACTGACAATTTCAAGTGTTGGCAAAAATATAGAGCAACTGGACCTCATATATTAGCAGTAGGAATACAAAATGGTGCAGCCATTTTGGAAAAACAGTCTAGCAGTTTCTTATACAGTTAAATATATATTTACCATACAACTCAGAAATTCTAATCCTAGGTATTTACTCAATTCATACACCAATTTATGGATGACTATTACCTCTATTCATAACACCTCAAACCGGAAAAATCTTCATTTCCATCAATCTTCCATTAACATGTAGATTATCTATATGGAATACTAAACAAGAAAAAGAAACAAACTACTGATACGTGCAACAACATGAGTGAATCTCAGAAACACATGATGTTAAGCAAAAGTCTAGGAAAAGGAAAACTAATGATTGAAATCAAACCAGTGGTGGCTAGGGACCATGGGTGCAAGAAATAACTTTTTGGGGTCATGGAAATGTCTAGCTTAATTATAGTAAGGTGTATATTTCTGTTAAAACTCATTGAAAATAAAGCTGATGATTTTTTTAAAAGTTAAATCACCAATAAAATTATCAATGACAATGAGAAGAAATGGAAGTTCTCACACATTGTTGGTTGAGGGGAATATAGATCAGTACAACGACTTAGATAACAATTTTATACTACCTAGTGAAGTTGACAATGAACCCAGCTTAGGACCTAGGTATTTCACTTTAAATAGGTTCTACTTAGGGCAGCCTGGGTGGTTCAGCAGGTTAGTGCTGCCTTCAGCCCAGGGTGTGATCCTGGAGACCCAGGATTGAGTCCCACGTCAGGCTCCCTGCATAGAGCCTGCTTCTCCCTTTGCCTGTGTCTCTGCCTCTCTCTCTCTCTCTCTCTCTGTCTCTCATAAATAAATAAATAAAATATTTAAAAATAATAAATAAATAAATAAATACCTTCTACTGAGAAATTCTCGAACATGTGCATGTTGAGATATGTACATGAATGTGTGCCCTGTGTACACCAATACAGATCTCAAAAACATGGCTAAGATGAAAAAATGATATTGCAAAATAGCATAATAAACTATTTTTGCAAATTTTAAGAAATATCAAAATTAAATATTATGGAAACATTATTGGATAATATAGATTGCGTAAGAAACATAACTCACACTTTAGGACAGAAGCTAGCCATAATTTATAAGGCAGTAAAAGGAAACTGAAGATAAATAGCATATTTAAACATAAATTTTAAGTATAATGCTTATACTTTTTAAATAATCTGAAATATTTATGACAAAATTTTAACATTTTTTATTGCTGGAGGTATATATATGGGTGTTTGTACTAATCTCTGTACATTGGATATATTTCCTGTTTAATGTAAAGAATAATTTTGAAAGCTATCTTTAGTCATAAAACATAGGTAAAAAGTATAACCAAAGAAGATTTTATACTTAAAGAAAGAGAAGTACTTGAACAATCAGAAAATATTGTTGTTTAAAATCTTTAAGGAAATCAAGGAGAAGATAGCACCCATAAAGCACAAATAGGGCTTATACAACAAAAACAAGAAAATACAAAATGAGAACTAGGAGATATAAAAAAGAAACAATTAAAAATTTTATATGGGGTGCCTGAGGGGCTCAGGCAGTTAAATGTCTGCCTTTGGTTCAGGTCATGACTCCAGGGTCCTAGGATGGAGCCCAGCATTTGACTCCCTTCTCAGTGAGGAGTCGGCTTCTCTCTCTCCCTCTCCTTCTGCCTCTGCCTCTCCCTGCAACTTGTGCTGTCTTTCATTCAAATAATCAAATAAAATCTTTTAAAAAAATTTATAAATGAAAAATGCAGTCACTGAAATATTTAAAACTCAGTAGGTAAGTAGATTAAAGAAGAAGTGCGAAAGATTTAATGAATCAGAAGTGAGGAAATCCCAGATAATGCAGCAGAGAAATATAAAGAGATGAAAATTATGAAAGAGAATTAATATGGAGGATTTATTGAGAAGTTTTAAGATGTGTCTAACAGAATTTTCAGAAGGAGGTAATTGCTAAGAATTTTCTGGAACTGGAGAAAAACATGAGCTGTCAAAGTGAAAATATCACATAACACACAAGCAGAATAAATAGTTCAAATTCGCATCCCTACATACTATAGTAAAATGGCAAAATATCAAGGAAAAAGAGCTATGGACAGAAAAGAAAGGCTGCCCAGAAGAAATGACAATCACTTGGCAGCAGATTCATCAGCAACAAAAGAGGCAAAAGACAATGGAGAATATCTCCAAAGTATGGTAGGAAAATTTAGAATTCTTGACCCTAATTAGAGAGAATGGAAATAATGATATTTTCAGGTGCAGAAGAGAGAATTATTACCACAAATATCTGAAAGAAGGAGTGCACATGAGCAAGATGAAAAATTATCCTGGAATGTTGGAATTAAATAAAAGGGACAATGGTCAGCAATGAAATTGGCAAAATTTGTTTACAAATCGAGATATTTCTATTTACATAATAATATAAAAGAAAATATACCCTCCAAAAACACAGGAAACCCTTGGGTTAACATGTGAAAAATCATCCTGAGTTCCAAGGAAATCTCATTTCTGAACACTGTTAATGTCAATAGCTTAAAAAAGAAACTATAGAAAAATACAATTAAAAAACAAAAACTCGGTATTTTAAGAAATACTTAAAGACCAAACATGGAATATAATAACTTTTGTCAATTTGAGTTGTGTGTGTGTCATCCTAAGGGTTATCCTCAGTCTACTCCTGAAGATGGCAGGGGTGTTTATGGCAGGTGATCTAGTCTTAATAAGGCTGCAGAGCAAGATGCCCTAAGACATGTACATCTGAGATCTATTTTAATTATAGTGAACAATCTCCTGAAATTATATTTCCAGTCATGGGATTTGACGTGTTATACATTGTCTTATACAGTGACTTAAAAAATAACTTTCAGCTCCTCCGGTGAACCAGCACAGTACCAAAGAATATAATTGGGGTTTCTTACCAATCCTTTAGATATTGCAGGCATAATGAATAGAGATGAGTTTCATTTGAATGCCTTATCAATTATCATAAAAAGGAAACATCAACATGCCCCCTGCCTCTTTCTTTGGCTGCTCTCTACCTAATAGGAAACTTTAAGCTTTCAATGTCACCTCTGAGGTAATTAACATCACTCAGAGAATATCTGAACAGAAACTGTAGGAGACAGAGCATGTGCTGTCACTCAGGAAAAGTTGCAATTAGGATCTGCAGGCAAATACAAAATTCTTAGAAATTTTACCTCAGACCAAGATAAAACCACATTATCATGAAGAGAAGTGGCGATAAGTAATTTGATGCTAAGTATAAAAATGTATATATGTATAGAGTAGTTATAACTGTAGTTATAAAATTGATAAACATAGTCATGGAAAATTTGGAAATGAGGGAAAGAAAAAAAAATCCCATCATCTTGAGATGACATATATTGTTTTGGTTTATATCTTTCTGATATTTTTTTCCTATGTGTCCTTTTTCATGGCTGTAATCATAAGCATTTATACATTTTTATGAGGATTCAAATCACGACACTTTTCCACAATGCCAACTTTCACAGCTATCATTTTTAATGACTATTCCATTATGGGAATGTACCATGATTTATTGAACCAATCACCTACTTTTGGACATTTTTAGCTATGTAATATTTTGACCATTATAAAAGGCAGTTCTGTAAACATCAAGCTCATAGCTATTTTCCATATCTAGTCTATTTTCTTAGGATAGATTTCCCAAAGTGGAATTACTAGACCAACAGTCATAAAGGTGTTTATGATTCTTAATACATATTGTTACAATACTTTCCAAAATGTTGCAATTTCAGTGACACTAGTGGAAGTGTTAAGATTCAGTCAGCTAGCACAGACCATGAGGTTCTAAACTTTGAAGCAATGTCTCTCAATGGATGGTCCCTGGACTAGCACCATCAGCATCACCTGGGAATTTGTTAGAAATGCAAGTTGCCTGGCCAGCCACAGACTTACTGAATCGGCAATCTGCTTCAAAAAGCCCTCTATGCAATTCTGATGTGCATCCAAGTCTGAGAACTTGGTTAATCAAGTAGATTAAAAGCTTGGACCCTCACCTTTAGTTGCACATAAGAATCAACTATGGAACTTCCAGAACCTGCTGAAGCCTGGGACACATTCCTAGAAGTTCTGATTTATTTGTCTGGTAAATTATATATATATAATCAGGCCCTACCCCAGAATCCTTGGGATGGGGTCTGGGAGTCTGAGTTTAAAAAGCCTTCTAAATGATGCTGATAGATGTTAAAGTTTGAGAACCATTTGTCTAATGTTTGGAAAAGAAGTGTCCAATGGCTCTGGTGCACAAATGCCTATACAATTATGTGTACATGTGCAAATATAAATTCATGGTTAGAATCATAGCATTTTTTTTTAATTTTTATTTATTTATGATAGTCACAGAGAGATAGAGAGAGAGGCAGAGACACAGGCAGAGGGAGAATCAGGCTCCATGCACCGGGAGCCCGACGTGGGATTCGATCCCGGGTCTCCAGGATCACGCCCTGGGCCAAAGGCAGGCGCCAAACCGCTGCGCCACCCAGGGATCCCAGAATCATAGCATTTATACATTTCTATTTGAATTTAAATCACAACACTTTTCCATATTGCCACTTTTTATAGCTATCATTTTTAATGACTATTCCATTATGAGGATATATCACTAATTTATTAAATCAATCACCTGCTCTTGAAGATATATAAATATATGTATGTATATTACATTTACATACACATCATATATACATATGCACATATGTATAGGTACATTCATGCATGTAATCAAACTGAGAAGTATATAAATACAAGGATACGGACAAATAGAGATTAAGATAGAGATAGAAGTGTTGTTGGCTAGATTTCTGAAACCGAGATTACACTATATGTTAACTAAAATTTAAATTAAAACTTCAGAGAGAAGAGTTAAGATGGCATAGTAATAGGGGGACCCTGAACTTGCCTTATACCTCAAACACTAAATTGTTTTCCTCATCTCTCAAACACAGCTAGATCAACGTTCAACTATTCTGAACAACCAGGGATATGATCTGAGAACTAAGAAAATAATCTGTAGAGATGGAGGGAGAGAATGTGGCAGATGTGACATTTGGAACCATGAACTGGGGGAGATGAAAACCACAGGACTCCATCGGAAGAGAACCATTTCCGTGGAGCAAAGTCAGAGAGAGGGAGAGAGCGGGAGAGAACATAGTGGGTAGGGATCAACAAACCACAGGAAGGAGATCCCCTGGGTTACACTAGGAGAGACTGCTCCCCTTCCTGGAGTATATTTGGAAGAGTATATTTTGCCTATGCAAGGACAAAGGCCAGCTGGGAGCCATTGAACAGTGCTCAACAGCAGGGACAGAGGTGTTCAAAGAAGGCAGATAACCTTGTAGCAGCTTTTCGCTGTAAGCCACAATAGACTTAAACCACCCTGTGCATGCCCAGTGGTTGCTTTTCTGGGACAGAACTGAGCAGAGAGCAGACACGGGCAGACTGCAGATAACCTGGCCACTGCTTTTTTGCTTTCTGCCACAATAGATTCAAACCTCTATGTGACATGTGACTGCTTTTCTGGGACAGCATGGAATAGGTGACTGAATCGCACTCAGTCAGCAGATAACCTGGTTGTAGCTTTTTGCTGTACGTCACAATAAACTCTAGCATCCCTGTGTGCACTGTGTGACTGCTTGTTTAGGATAGGACAGTGCAGGATATGCTGTCTCTCCTCCAGAGAGGAGTGGGTCTACACCTTGCCAGACCCTTTAAAATTCTGAATTTTGAATCCCAGCCAACAACCAGAGATAAAATACAGGACATCAGTGGCACTGGGTATGTCAATGGCCTGGGAACTGACAGGTTAAGGGCAGGGAACTGCTGAAAGCCTGGGACATAGGAGATTGTTCACTTTTCTGAAGGGTCTCCTGAACAGCAGTGGCCAGGAGCTCCCCTGCACTCCCAGGGACAAGAGAGCAGTAGGAAGGGGTGATGCCACATTCTCCCTCCTCCACCACCCCTCCCTCACCACACCCACCAGGATAGTCAGACTTCAGAGAGAAACCCGTTGGCTCCAAGGGAGGCTGGAGTCCCCTACACTAAACCCAATCCCCCTGCACCTGTCAGGGGCATCTTTATAAGGGCAAGTCAGCTTGTGAGCTAGCTGGCAGACCTCTCCCTCAGAAGACCAACAAAGGCCTCCCACATGTACCAAGTCTACTGATTAGAGAATGCTCCAAAACACCAGCTTCTTATGGAAATAGGATCAGGACTGCTTTTTTTTTTTTTCCTAATTTTTAAAATTTTTTATTTTTTCCATTTCTTATTTTTATTTATCTTATATATATATCCAAATTGTTTTTGGTTTTGTTTTGGTATCAGGCTTATAATATTTTTTTCATTTGTTGGTTTGTTTCCTTCTCTTATTTTTCAGATCAGATGTCTTACTTTTGTTCTTTTCTTCTTTGCTTATTCTTTATTCTTTCTTATTCTTTGCAATCAGGTTTACAGTTTTTTTGTTTGTCTATTTACTTGCATTTTTGTTCCTTTTCCTTTTCTGTTGTCTTGGATCAGGCTTTTTTTTCCCCCTAGGCCTATCTTAATAAACAAATTAAAGCACACCTAGTTAAAGGTCCAAACACTCCCCACTATAAGCGAGGAAAAACTCTGTAGAGGATGGGCCAGTGCAAAAGAGTAGCCAAAATGCAACAGCATAGTAAACATGGTATATACCAGAAACACTTCCTGAAGTTTTACTTGTTATTGTTATTGTTGTCTTTTTTCTTTTTCTTTCTTCTTTTCTTTTCTGTACAAAATGATGAGATGGAGAAATTTACCCCAAAAGAGAATAGGAGGTAGTACTCACAACCAGGGATTTAATCAGTATGTACATAAGTAAGATGTCTAAACTATAATTTTAAACAATTATAAAGATACTAGCTGGGTTTGAAAAAAGCATAGAAGACACTAGAGAATTCCTTGCTGTAGAGATAAAATAACTAAAATCTAGCCAGGTCAAAATTAAAAATGATATAAGTGAGATGGAGTTTCATGTGGAGGCTATACAAATGAGGATGAATACAGCAAGAGAGCAAATCAATTATATAAAAGATAAAATTATGAAAATAATGAAGCTGAAAAGAAGAAGGAAAGAAAACTATTAGATCATAAAGGTAGACTTAGGGAACTCAGTGATTACATAAAACAAAATAATATCCACATTATAGAAGTCCCAGAAGAAGAATAAAAGGGCAGAACAGATTTCTTTATAATTTGTTTATTTGAACAAATTATAGCTGTTAATCATTTAACTTCCCTAATCTGTGGAAGGAAACATTCAAGTCCAAGAGGCACAGAGAACTCCACTCAGAATCATCAAAAATAAGTCAACACTCTGACACACTATAGTGAAACTTGCAAATTACAAAGATAAAGAAAACATTCTGAAAGCAGCTCAGGACAAGAAGTGCTTAACCTATAAGGGTAGACATATAAGGAAGGCGGCAGACATGTCCAAGAGATCTGGCAGGCCTGAAAGGACTTGTATGATATATTCAATGTGCTAAGTGGGAAAAATATGCAGCCAAGAATATCTTATCCAGCAAGGCTGTCATTAAGAATAGAAGGAGAGATAAAGAGTCCCCAGAACAAACAAAAACTAAAGGAATTCATGAACACTAAACCAGCCCTGCAAGAAATATTAAAGGGGACTCTTTGATAACAGAGAGAGACCAAAACTAACAAAGAGTAAATAGGAACAGAGATAGTCTACAGCAGCAGCAACTTTACAAGTAATACAATGGCACTAAGTTCATATCTTTCAATAATTACTCTGAATGTAAATGGACTAAAAGCTCCAATCAAAAGACATAAGGTATCTAAATAGATAAAAAAGCAAGACCCAACCAGATTCTGCCTATAAGAGGCTCAGTTTACTGAGGGGGGCACGCGGCGGGATGAGCACTGGGTGTTATGCTATATGTTGGCAAATTGAACTCCAATTAAAAAAATAAATAAAGAAAGAAACATAATAAATAAATAAATAAATAAATAAATAAATAAATAAATAAATAAATAAAAATAAAACAAAATAAAAAAAGAAACTCAGTTTAGACCTAAAGATACCTGGAGATTGAAAGTAAAGGGGTAGAGAACCATATGTCATGCTAATGGACATGAAAAGTAAGCCAGAGTAGCCATACTTATATCAGACATATTTTAAATGAAAGACTGTAACAAGAGATGAAGAATACTATATCATATTAAAGGGGTCTATCCAAAAAGAATTTTTTGATTGTAACTAACTGTAATAATTGTAAATATTTATGTCCTTAACTTGGGAGCAGACAAATACATAAATCAATTAATAACAAAGCTTAAAAAAACCTCACTGATAATAATACAATAATAGTAGGGGACTTTAACACCCCACTCACAGCAATGGACATATCGTCTAAGCAAAAAAATCAACCAGAAAATAATGGCTTTGAATGATACACTGGACCAGATGGACTTAACAGATATAAACAGAGCATTTCATCCTAAGGCAGCAGAATACACATTCTTTTTGAGTGCACCTGAGACATTTTCCAGAACAGATCACATACTGGGTCACAAATTAGGACTCAACCAGTAGAAAAATATTGAGATCATACCATGCATGTTTTTCAGACCACAATATTATGAAACTTGAAGTCAACCACAAGAAAAAACTTGAGAGGACCATGAATACATGGATGTTAAAGAACATCCTACTAAAGAATGAACAAGTCAATCAGGGAATTAAAGAAGAATTTAAAAATGCATGGATGAAATGAAAATGAAAACACTACAGCTCAGAGCCTGTGGGATACAGTAAAAGCAGTCATAAGAGGGAAGTATATAGCAATACAACCCTTCCTCAAGAAGCAAAAGAAGTTTCAAATACATAAACTAATCTTACACCTAAAGGAGTTGGATTCAGAACAGCAAATAAAGCCTAAATCAGCAGGAAAGAGAAATTATAAAGATTAGAGCAGAAATCAATGACATAGAAATTAAAAAAAAAAAACAGAACAGATTGATGAAACTAGGAGGTGGTTCTTTGAAAGAATTAACAAGATAGATAAAGTCCTAGCTAGACTTATCAAGAAGAAAAGAGAAAGGACACAAATAAATAAAATCATAAAAGAAAGAGATCACAACCAACACAATACAAGCAAGAAATACAAGAAATTATAATAGATTATGAGCAATTGTATGACAACAAATTAGGTAAACTGGAATAAAGAGATAAATTCCTAGAAACATACAAACTACCAAAACTAAAATAGAAAGAAGTAAAAAAGCTGAATAGATCCATAATCAGTAAGGAAATTGAATCAGTAATCAAAAATCTCCCAAAAACCAAAGTCTAGGACCAGATGGCTTCCCAGGGGAATTCTACCAAATGTTTAGAGAAGAATTAATACCTGTTCTTCTGAAACTGTTCCAAAAATTAGAAATGGAAGGAAAATTTCCAAACTCATTCTATGAGGCTAGAATTACCTTGATCCCAAAACCAAAGACACCACCAAAAGGGAGATTACAGACCCAACATCCCCGATGAACACGAGTGCAACAATTCTGAACAAAATACTAACAAATCAAATCTAACAGTCTATTATTATTATTCACCTAACAGTACAAGTTATTCACCTTGTCCAGTGGGATTTATTCATGAGCTACAAGGGTGGTTCAACATGGTTAAAATCAACAAGTCCAGAAGCAAATTTTGGCAAGGATGTCGAAAAAGGAGAACTTCTTACACTGTTGATGAGTTGCAAGCTGCTACAGCCACTCTGGAAACAGTACAGAGGTTTCTCAAGAAGCTAAAAGTAGAACTACTCTATGACCAAGCAATTCACTACTAGGTATTTATCCAAAGAATACAAATATTGTGATCCAAAGGGGCACATGCACCCCAATATTTATAGTAGCAATGTCCATAATAGATAAAATATGAAAACAGCCCAGTTGTCCATGGACAGATGAATGGATAAAGAAAATGTGGCATATATATATATATATCCATTTGCCACAGTGTGGATGGAACTAGTCAGTATTATACTAAGTGAGATAAGTCATCCAGAGAATGACAAATATTAATGTTTTCAGTCATATGTAGAACTTAAGAAAAAAACCAGATAAACATAGGGGAAAGGAAGGAAAAATAAAATTAGATAAAAACAGAGAGGGATGCAAACCATAAGAGACTCTTAACTCTAGGAAACAAACTGAAGATTGTTGTAGGGGAGGTGGATAGAGGCACGGAGTGTTTGGGTTATGTGCATTGAAGAGGGCACTTGAGGGAATTGAGCACTGGCTGTTATATGCAACTGATGAACCACTAAATTCTACTAATTAGTACTTACTAATTACTACTACTAAGTACTACTAAGTACTACTTAGACTGGTAATATACTATATATTAATTCAATTGAACTTCACTAAAAATTAAAAAAAAACTTGAAACAAAAGTAAAAAAAAAAGAAGTAGTATTGGCTAATTTCAAGGTTGGAGGAAGATTTTAAAAGATACTTCACTGCTGGTTTTATCATATTTTTGTAATTAGTGAGACTAATCATGGTTCATATTTGTTCACCTACTGATTCCTAAGAATAATGATTTTAAATATAAAGTTGGGTATTTATTTATTTATTTATTTATTTATTTATTTATTTATTTATTTTAAAGAATTGCTGATTACTTTAAAGAATTGCCTGGGTGGCCCATTTGGTTAAGTGTGCAACTCTTGATATCAGCTCAGGTCTTGATCTCAGGATCATGAGTTTGAGCCTTGTGTTGGAGGGCCTACTTAAAAAAAAATGGCTGATTACTAAATGACTAACTTATAAAGAAAAAGGAGGCAAAACTTTCCACAAGCATAAGGAGAGATCAGAAAAGTTATTTAAATACAATAATGCCTAAAAGAATGTGGAAAACATTGCACCTTAATTAACTGTGAATGGAAAGCTAATATTAGATGATACTAAAATGACAGATGACTTTGCTTTTACTACTCTTTTTTTTTTTTTTAAACTTGGGCTTTAGGAGAAAGCTGATGAGGAATCCACAGGTAAGGTTTTTGGGCCAAGCTGCCACCAGGCACAGAACATACAAGGTTCACTGCCTCCCTTGTCCATGATGGCAAGAAGGGTCACAGCTGGAAAGATCTCTGATTCAGACCACCAGAGTCAAGTTACACAGGAAAGGAAAGAGAAAGGGAAAGGGAGGAAACAGGAAAGAAAGAGTGAGAGAGCATCAGGCTATGAGTCAGGAGGGATGCTCAGTTTTTCATTTTCTTGTTACTTATTAAGTTTTTGTTTAACCCATTAAAACATATAAAAGGCTCATTGGCTATAATCTCTTTCAAAATAGCAAACCAGCCAAAATAATTTATGGTCCCTCCTAGTCATTAGAACTGCCCCATTTAGACAAGTCCTCAAAAGTTATTTACGTAAGTGAGTACTCTAACTGGAGAAAAAGTAAAAATAAAAAGGGAATCATATTGTTTGAGTTCTCATTGCCCCACCTTCTCTCCCTTTGTTTCTTCCTTTCTTTCTAACTTACCTAGTAATCTTCAAAAATATTCTGAAAAAATAAAACATCTTTGACACTGAACAAATATACCTGAAAACTTCTTCTTAGCTTGGGTTCCTTGACCTCTCAGTGGAAGCGTGGACAGGCTGTACAGGGTCTCTGAATACCCTAGCATCATAAGTAATGAGTTGTATGCAAACACCTCTTTTTCTGAGGTGGGAGATCACAGGGATGATCAAAGATATCTGGCCACCAAGAAAGGCTGCTAACCACTTGCTGACATAAAGTAAACTTCCTTCTCTAATTGAGTCTCCAAAGTATATCAAGAAGGCAGTTCTAGAAACGGTGGGAAACCATCTACTTGTATTGAACCAGATGGTGAGTTGCTGAGGTGTGGTGGTCTGACATTGGATGGTATCAAACAGGTCAGAATTTTCACATCTCATCCTCCCTAAACCACCCAGGAAGGATATTTGAAAATGGCTAAACATCTTGGGGCTATTCCCTCCCTCTCTCAGTACTGCCTTTGTATACCCCCCAAATCTGACCTCCCAAATTACCCTCAAGTCAAGGAGTACAATTGAGCCCAAATAATCTAAGTTAGAGTCAAGACCCTGAAGGGAGATGATGAAATAACAAATGCACTTAGAGACTGTGAAAAAGTCAGTCATTTATATGTCTTCTCAAAACGTGGTGATTTTGTGAAACTGGTGTACAGTCAGCTATGCCCCGTGAAACCATGTCTAAGATCACTTCTTACTGGTTATTGTGGTAGATGGGAAACCACTATTATATTTCACTGAGTTCTTATAAAAATTTACATTACAAGTATAATTGACAGAAGGTTTTAAAAGTTATCACTAGTAATTTTGTAAAGCATTTGCAAGTTACATAGTAGGTATACTATAGGAAGACTATACTATAGGAGTCTCTGCTCTTTGCTGTTCATGTTTTAGTAGGACTTCCTTCCAGAAGCTTCTTCAAGTTCATTCTCATTCTAGTCCTTCTCTCTGAAGACTTCCGACTCAAGCTCACAGTATATAGTGAAAGGAAATGAGTGAGCAAGGATCCAAAACAGTACACCTCTTCTGTAGATGATGGGCCTCAAGCAGGACTGGCTGGTCTCACAACCTGCTCCCTCAACAACATCGAAATCCTTCTCTATGAGGCTCCTGGGTGGCTCAGTGGGTAAAGCATCTGCCTTTGGCTCAGGTCATGATTCCAGTCCTGGGTCAGGCTCCCTGCTGAGCAGGAGAGTTTCTCCCTCTCCCCACCCTCCAGTTGTGCATGCTCTCTTTCTCTCGCTCATAAATAAGTAAAATCTTAAAAAAAAAAAAAAATTTCCCTGTGCACTGCATCCTCCTCTCTGAGGCCAAGCATATTCCTAGAATGAAAATAAATAAATAAATAAAATAAAATAAAATAAAATAAAATAAAATAAAATAAAAGGCTATTTTCTCTGACTAAGGATTTTATTTATAGCATCCACTAGGCTTCCTTACCCTTCCTGCCTTCTCCAGCCCATCCAGGTAATACAAAACTTCCCTGAAAAGAATAATGACCCCCAAATAGTTTGGTACCCTGTACAATAAAGTTTAATCTCTTGTGTTTTCTCTTCTTCTTCTCTGTCAGGATCCAATTATCTTACCGAGGCCTTCACATCAGAGGTAACTTTGTATAAAGGCAAAATATACTAATTTTGTGAATACAAATGAGCTGCCTGGGATATAAGAGACATGAGAGTAGGGATCATGTTTGTTTTATTACTTTTTTTTCATGTCTGTTTTATTTCTGATTGCAATACCAGAACCTGTCACATGGTAGAAACTCAATTAATATTGACTTACTAATTAACTCAAGAATTCTGCTTGAAAATACCATCTTCTGTCTTCTAAAGAATTCATGATACCTGAAATTCTCGCGAAGCATGGCATTATATTCCAAGACTGAGATTCAAACATTGTCTATAAAGAACAATCCTTTACGTTAAGATGACCCAATGAAAATTGAACTCAATTTAAAAAATGAGTTTTGATGTAATAATTAATGTACTGTATTTATTTCAATATATTAATTAATCAAATACTCAGCAGAGCCCACTGAAAGAGATACAAGACAGAGAGATTGCGAATTAACTCTGGTAAAACTGAGAGTAGGGAATTCTAGTTTCCGATTCCAGCTCCACCAAGTAGATGACCTGTTTTCCTCACTGGAAAGTGTGAAGCAAGTATTCCGCCCTGCCTTGTTAATAGGATTGCTGTGGGAAGCAAACGACATAAGGAATGTGAAAACTCATTTTATAAAGTGCTATAGATATACAGCAATTCTCGCTAGCTGAATCCAGTGGGCTCACATTTAGATGGCAAGAGACACCTGTGCTAGGATTTTAGGTAACTAGAATGTTCTCACTTGACACAGCAGAGGAGATAAATAGGGGTCAAACACAAACTCTGCCACTTTCCAGTTTGATAAAAGACAGCTTGTGTGTGTAAGACCACCAACCAGACTAGGAAATACACCGGTTGCCTCCTACGGAATTTAATTCTATGGTATGGTTAAGGGTAGGTTTCCATCATTTCCACATGTATTAGCTACATGCCCCTTGGCACCAAGATCTACCCCAGTTTTCTAGGGGTCACTCCCAATGACCTCTAGAAAGCCATGCCACGGGAGCACATTTTGGATACCAAAATACTCTTCCCTCTTTCTTCAAGGAAGACTCCTGAGCCTTTGTGGGTCCTAAAATCAACTATAGACTGGTTAGATGAAGTCATTCAGCTCTCCCTTTGCATAATGGATTCTTGGAATCCTAAGAGACCATCCACTTGCCTTCACACAGCAGCATAACTGAAAAACATATATAAATGCCCCCAACTATGTTGTTGCACTTGGTGCTGAGAAAAGTAGTATTTCCAAATTCCTGAACCAATTCTCTCATATTGGATCACTTGATTTATTTTGGGAAGTGAGGGAGCTAGCATTAAAGCTTAACTACCATCCAGAGCCAGCAAAAAATCCACTTTTCAAAAGCACCCAAGACTTGTGCTAACATAATTTTAACTCAAAGAATATAAAAAATGGATTACAAGAATCCTTGTACTGTTGGATGTCACACTGGCAAAGCCATAAGTGAGGAATTCTGACTGTATTTGCTATATTCCACAGTTAGCTTGACCCAGGTCTAAAATTGTACCTTTGAAGACTGTGGCATTGTTGATGAAAGTTACAAGAATAGGAAACAGAAAAGGATGATGTAATTTTTATAAGTTGTGTGAGTTCATTTAAAGTTGGATGGAGAGTTGTCTAATTTTTCACATGCTGCAGACATTTAAAAGGAAGGTTTGTTTGGATTTTTTTTTAACACTGAAAATGGTTGCTTAGCAACTCCCTGCATTGCATGATGCTGTTATGATTTCCACCTGCTGGAGTAAAACATCAATAAAATTATTTCTTTGCAAATCAGAAAAGTGGGAAAATAAGCCAACGACTCAAATGAATACATGGGATATTTGGAAGATTCCAAAGATTTCCAAAGACATATATGCATTTATTTTTAGAAAAATAGATGTTATATTTTACAAAATGTACTTTAACAAAATTTAACAATAGCCCACTCTTCCCAAAATGAGGTTGTTTCAGTATAGTTGCTATTGTAACTGACAATACAGAAGCAGCTTTATGTTCAGACAGAAATAACCCAAAAAGTCCTGCCATCTCCAAACCTCCACTGACACACAGTATGTGAGTTAACACTCTTGAAGCAGTCTCTGAGGTGAGAGTTCATATTCAGAAGACCCTGTCAACCTGATATGCTGCCTGAAAGGCTACCACCTTAACACTCTGTGACATGTGCTACAGTCACACTAGGTATTTGGGCTTGCACATATATGTCCAGATTTATTTTCCTCATAAGACAATTGAGCTTATGGTATGCTGCCCTAGTAATGCTTCAGTCATAATAAAGGCATCCAAGTAGTATGCATGGCAGAGGCTGCTACTTGGATGCTTATATCCATTTTCCCCTTCTTCCTTAGCTGTAGAACCTTTAACTTTAAGCTCCATACATTTCTCAGTCTCCCTTGCCTAGAAGTGAATTTGAGCCTAAATTTGCCCCAAAAGATGTAAGCACCAGTATTTTATGGCAATAGACTTCATTTAAAACAATGATAGCAGACACTCATTGCTTTCTCTTTCTCCACCCAACTCCCTGGAAAAAAGATGTCATTGCTGGAGCTTCAGCAGCCACAAGTAGACTATAAATTCAAGGGCCAAATGTAAGGATAGTGGAACCTAATCACAGTGTACATTTCAAAACATCTTTGGAATGACTAGAGAAAAATAAGCCTCCATTGTATTTAACACTCAATTATTTTAAGTTTTCTGTCTCATTCAACTGAATCTAAGCCTAATTATATAGTAGGCTGATACAATAAGGCAAAGCTTGACTGAGAGAGCATAAGCATGATTTCCCCTTATACTTCCAGAACAATAATACAAAGCAATGTATCACAACGTCAGTAGCAAAAAAGTAAGTGGACACTCCATACTTTACAAATATATGATTTATACAAACCCAATACTATAAAAGGCAGGTCACTAAGGAGGCAAGGAGTCTGAGGTTTCTTTCTTATTGTAGAAAAAAAAAGTCACTACTGATCATTGGCTCTGATAGAGCAGTCAGGGACAAGCTTTTGCAATGATTCAGTTACTTTGAGATTTTATGGGCCCTTATAAGTTATATAGAGTAAGGTTCAATGAGGTTCAAAGGGTGAATCTACCTTGCCAACTAATTCATTGACAAACACAGCTTAATCACACCTTGAATTCATTTCTAGAGTTTCTTTTTATAAATCACCATTAATATTTATTATAGACTTAGAACCTTCTGGACCCAACAACTAACTACTCACATATTTACACTCAGATTGGCTTCTGAGCTTGTGTAAGTTCAGACAGTTAATCACTATGAAGTATTGGTAAGAGAAACTGCTCTTTCTGGTACATGTATTCAGAGCATGGATCTCAATTATGCCTGTATCTCAGGTATGGTGTATGCAGTTTTCAGGATGTGAGAACTGTAGCCACACTGCCCAACTTCAATATGGCTCCATCATTAATGTGTGACCTTGGTCGGATTATATGCACACCATGCCTAGGTTTCCTCACCTGTAAAATGATGGTGATAACCATATCCACTTCATAGTATGGCTATGAGAGGCAGATGAAATAATACATAAGATGTATAGAATTGTTTTGTACATGTAGTTAAGTGTTCAATAAATCATAGCATTGTGAATATCTCTTCCATTTAGTACAAGGTCCGTTTGGAAGGTTTAAGAGCAGGTAAAGGTTTAGGTGTTAGTGGTGGGACCAAGGAAGCATCTTTTGCAATAACTTGTTCCAGTCCTAAGTTTAGATAAACTTAAGACCACAAGAAAGAAAAATAGAAGATTCAGAACGATTAGCAAGGTAAGAAACTGAATTTCTCTGTGGAGCTTAACGTCTTTGAGCTGTGGACCATTTGACAATCTGGTGAAGACCATGATCTCCTCAGAACAGTGTTCATAAAAACAGAGAGTAGATTGTAGACAGTTACAAAGGGAGCTGATTATAATGAAATATAATCATTGAAATGTTTTTAAAAGCATAACTGTGATTATGTAGTACCTGTGCTTCATTATTAACACAGTAAATAATAAATACCTAGCTGTACTGAGTACAATTATTTTCTGTATTTTTGATGCTCTGGCATTTGGGGCCTTGATCTTGCAGATATGGCCCCTTCTAGGACTAGGTAATTCCTAGAGACAGCAAAAGACTCCCCTGCAAACACATCTTTGATATATAAACCAACCAATCCAGAGCCCACATTCTCAACCATCTCCTTTATCAAGGAGTTTTTATACACCAAGTCAATATTATTCCTACCCAAAATCACCCCAGGCCAGGTACAAGACAACTAGGGATTGCCTCTATAATCCAGAGCCTGCTAAAATTATTCAAACTATCCAATTCTAAGTTTACTCAGCATACCTACCCCTGCCTCATCCATTCCTTCCCTTGAAAACCCCATTAAAGGCTTTGGGCCATGCTTCCCCTTCTCTTCTTCTGCCTCCTAACCAACCCAGTTATTCCCCATGTGACCCTGTATGGTGTGGCATGCCTTGTATTTCTAGAGATTGGTAAATTCCTTTACTCCTTTATGACAGCCATTTCCACGACCACATGTCTTACTACACTGAATTAAAATAAATCTTGGATACAAATTTTAGAACACTACCAGTGGATCTAATTAACTTCCTATGATCCTAAGGTAAGAACATCTGTAAACAAATGTAACTGTCTTTTTTACTTATTACCAGTATAATACTCAGGTCAGATTTGGATTCTGAGAGTTCCTGAAACTTCCCTTGTAGACAACTACCAAGGAAACAAGGGTAATGACATCACTAGGAAGCTTCACTACTCTGAACACACAACACTTCTTTTAATTATTTAGAAACAGAAGGATACACAGAAACCTAATAACAGTCGTTATCTGCATGTGGGGCCACAGGCATCACGTCAATGGTAGACAAAGAGAGGAGAGAAATTGTTCTCTTTTACCTTTATGCATACTTACATCTATATAAATACCCATAGACATGTATTTAAGATTATATGGATGTAATACCTATTTTAAAAAATCTTTCAGAGAGTGTTCCATGGTTTTATCTCACACCTGCTAATAGGCTAGAAGGAGTTCATTATTCACATTGTATAAAGATAAATGTTTGCTTACACAATAATATTGCCTAAAGCTTCCTCTGACCAGATTCATTATTAAATGTTTGTTTATTTTTGCTGAAGAAAATAATCACCAGAAACAAGTATGTATGACGGAGGCAAGAGACAGAAAACTTGTACTCATGAATTTTTTTAAAGATTTTATTTATTTATTTGACAGAGAGGGAGAGAATGAGTGCACACAAACAGGGGAAGCAGCAGAGGGATAGGGAGAAGCAGGCTCCCCGATGAGTAAGGAGCCCAATGTGGGGCTCAATCTCAGGACCCTGGGATCATGACCTAAGCTGAAGGCAGATACTTAATTGATTGAGCCACCCAGAGACCCCTATCCTCATGAATTTTGAAGGGAATCACTTATAAACAAATTGATTTTGAATAGAATATAGCAACCTGTAAAACAACTCTGGTCAGTTAACCATACCACAGTGAATTATAGAATTACCTGTGAGAGGACGGTCCTCAGTGCAAATGATATGTGATAAATTCTAAATCCTGAGCCAGCTTCCCTGTACAACACTTTCTCTTCATTTCTTCTCCTCAATCTCCTTCCCCTCCCTCCAACTGTCCAGCCATTGTGTGCCTCGGGGATACAAATTAAGTTCAACATTGGACTAAGCAAAACACAATTAAGAAGGTAAATCTTCCACTGCAAAGATCCAGCAGCACAGGTACAAAGCCACATTTGGGTTATCTGCTAGAAGACACCGAGTCTACTGGTAAAAATTACCACGTGCTGGCTTCTGTCTGGTAGCCAGGTTGGGAGGTAAGTCTTTATAAGTTACTAGTCCCTGGGAGGGTTCAAAATCCCTTAATGTCTTTTCATCGACTGTGGCACTGGTTTTTGCACTTTTGCTTTAGTGCTGAAACCCTTCAATGTCTTCTAAGCCCAGCCCAGGGCCTTGATCAATGCCCACTTCTTTCAAGAAGTCTTCCCAGCTGACTCTTACTCCTTTACACTTCTGTGACACTCACTTGAACTGGCCATTTTATTCATCTCTTATAAATATATTCACTCTTCCCAATAAAATTAGAAGCTCCTCCAAAACAGAATCTAGCTTTATCTTAGATTTCTCTCACTTCCAAAATCGAACACATAGCAGGGCTTAAGAAATATTTGATGAAAACATGTGGGGAATTAGATAAAATCAGGAGGTTGTTAAAATGCATAAAGAGTGCTAAATATGTGTATATATTTAGAAATGAGATGGCATGTGTTCAGTGTCTCTGGCATTCTTTTCAGGTATATGTTAAGGCTACAGTTCAATATTCAAAATAGGTTGGGTAATTTTAAAACTAGCCAGAAAAGCTGAATTTTACTATCTCAGAGATGATCTACAATCACTTAGTAGATGTTCACTGAGTACAAGTCTGGTATCTGTACTGTTGTTAGTGCGGTTAAATGAGTAATAATATTATTTTTAAAAAAACTACAAGGTAATCATTATTTGATTTTACCTAAAATATTGGCTGTTTTGTAGTATTTCAAATCATTTGTATGTTTTTAAAGCCTTATAACATTCAGTTTCTATAATAATCCTTTAGAAAGGCAAATTAAAATTAGCACATTAAAATTAGCCTGAGTGACTAGAAATTCATCAAGAGCATTCACTTTCTCACGTCAAAAATTGACATAAAAGCTATCTTGTTTAAAAATTGCCTGTATTCAAATATTTTCATCTGCAACACCATAAAAAACCCCACAAAGACAGTGTTAATATTTTAGAAGGAGAACATGTGGTCTTCTATAAAGTTCTTAGAGTTGGGAAGTGGGATCCATAGTATCTAAGTGTTTGGCAAGCAGAAATGACAGGTTAGTTACTGCTCTTCATTGAAGACAGAAGTCAGAAATATCATTTAGCAAAGATTACCACAGAAACCCCACCCTTGTGTTTAATGAAAGAAATTTCTGCTACATTTCTTACAAGGAAATTCAGTTGCACTGGCCTGGAAGAGGGAAGTGTGGAAACAAGGACGGGAAAGGCTGGAAAGGCTGAAAAGAGGATGAGAGAGACAAATGTGAAGGAGAAAGTAAAATAAAAGAGAGGGAGATAAAGAAAAAGGATAGAGGGGAGAGAGAGGAAAGAGCAATAGAAGGAAATGATGTGAGGAAATATGAAATTTATATATATATATTAGAGGACAGTGAATGTGGAACATAGCCACTGGCTCCAGCTATGACACCAGACAGCTGTGACTATAATGCTGAATGACACCCTGTCTAGAGATTACCTGAACTCACAATAGCCTCAGAGAGAGATTTTCCACCAAAGGAACTACCAGAGGTATCAGTCCTGAAGGGCATCTTGAAGTATAAAGAAGCCTTGCTCAAAGACATAAGTCAAGCCCTTAGAACTGCCTGCGAGGTAGAGGCCCAAAGAAGCCAATGTCGGATACGAGGAGGAGGATCTTCTTGGACATGGCTTCCAAGCTCAGTTATTTGGGGAGTTGATTAAAGAAAAATTAGTTAAGAGATACTCTACAGAATATTTTCTTACTGTCATTAAGGTATGCATTTTAAGGATGAAAGGCAAGGTTTTTCTTTTCCTTAAAGTTTATATCCAGTTCTACATAATTTTCATAATTCTATCAGTTCATTATTGTATCTGATCTACACAACAGTCCTATGAAAAAAGGAGAATACACGTCCATTTCTATATCTAATGTGGCTCATTATGAGTAAAGGACTTGCTATATTTATACAGCTAAAAACTAGCACAGCCAAAACTAGCTCCTAGACCTGGTGTTCCTTCTACCTCACTATCTACCTTTGTGCCTTTGCACAAAATGGCCCTCTCAGCTCTCCAAAAATGAGTAACCTGCAACATACTGCCTTATATCACCTCTTTGCATAGATTCTTTCCAAGTAGGAGATAAATATTATTGAAATTTCCATATGTTGTTTGCAAGCAAATTATTAATTCGTTAAAGCTACTGTTGGATTTACCAGACTATGATGCAATTATTTGTTTCTATTTCAATCTTCACTACGAGAATGGAAATTGGGGTGGGGAAAAGATTATGCCTATTTTCTCCAAGCTCAACACAACAATTGAGCCCTTGTAAATAACCCAAAACTGTTTTTAGAATCTCTTCTTATATAATATTGGGAAGTAGATATTATCCCCATGTACAGGTGAGGAAATCAAGATTCAAAGAGGTGAAAATCCGACATTTTGTCAATGGCTGAAAGAATATTTGACTCAAGGTCCTTTTTGTCTGCCTTTATAACTTGTGGTCTCCTCTAGTTTAGACATATGAAGATCTTAAAGAGCCACCTACAACCTCCCTCATACCACAGTAGGACACCAAGAGAACCAGACTGTGGCGGTTAGGATCTTCAGAGAAGGGAGACCATGGCTTCAGGTAGTCAGATTTTTTTTTTTAGCTTTATATATATATTTTTTATCCCACCCTTTCACCCCCCCTTCCCATCAGCCCACCCCTCCCCCCTCCCCCCACAGGTAGTCAGATTTGCAGTCTTTTTCAGCTCAGCATTTGCTGCCATCACAAGGCTCCACTAATACCAGTTGTAATCTGATTTCACAGATATTGTGACCAACAGTCTCAGGATTAGTGATTCATTTTTTTTTCTTCCAGAAGGAACAGTCAGTGACCATTTCTCTAACCAGATGGTGGGTCTTGGAGACAGGAATCATTTTGTGTCCACCTCGCTCACTTCTCTACTCAGCTGAGTAGAGAAAGTACAAAGCCTTGTACCATTCAGAGCTCATTAAAGTGAGCATAGATTGCTAACCTAGAGATTATACCTCCCTGGCAGGGAGGGGTATTGGGAAAAATCTTAGGTTATAGAATTTGAATCTGAGACTTAGAAGGAGTCTTAAAAATCACTTAGTTTGACCCCCTTGGTTTTTATTTGTTTGTAAGTGACTGGACCAAGTTTACTCAGGGCCACGGCCACAAGAAAGGCAGCTCCACAGAGGACAGACTACAGAGAAAGGAGGTAGGTAGAGGAACAACCAGAAAAGCAGGCGGAAGATGGGGAGACAAAGAGAGGCTGGACAACACAGTGGGGAAAACTGCGGTGAGAAAACACAACAGTGGGTGGCTACAGCAATTCTGCAGACAGAGCTAAGCCACTCAGACTAAATTAGAAGGCCTAGGCCAAGTAGGCTGGATCCAGGACTCAGCAGGAGACCCTTAATACAAAACATAAGGTAGACTGGCATTCAAGGAAGACACGACAGGGTGTGGGCTTCCCCTACCACCAGGCTAAGATTGTTGTTTTCAGGAAAGGGGCCTCTGCTCTTTGCCTTGAATTTACGGAGAACTCCTGGTAGAAGAGAGGTTCTGCTCCTTAAAAAAATGAGGGCTTTGGGAGTGTCTGTCCCTAAGTTTTGGTGTGTTAGAGGAGGAAAGTGGAAAGCAACACAGGAACTAAAAGCCTGACACCAATTCCACTCTCCACCACCTTCCCACAGAGCTCCTCCACCATTTTACTACCTCATTTGAAAAGGCCTGACAGAGTGAGGTCATCTCAGAGTAGGGGATGGAACTGGCCACCATATTCCTCTAAAAGTAGAAACATAAAAGCATCAGGGTAGTCACTTGACATATGGAGTGACTCTCTTTGAACCATGAGAACTGAGTAGGAAGGAAGGAGAGGAAGGTGCCTTAATGATCGGTAGAGTGTGCTTATGAGGAGGCCTCTGAAATCAAAACTCAGGAGGGGCTGCATAATAGAGCCACCCAATCATTCTAAACTCGCTGCTTCAACAAAGGTTCACTGCATAGTTACTGTGTGCTGGGCACTATGCTAGAATACAGAGGGCACAAGATGAATAAGAAGCAGTTCCTTGAGCAGCCTGAGTGGCTCAGCGGTTTAGCACCGTCTTCAGCCCAGGGTGTGATCCTGGAGACCCAGGATCGAGTCCCATGTCGGGGTCCCTGCATGGAGCCTGCTTCTCCCTCTGCCTGTGTCTCTGCCTCTCTCTCTGTGTCTCATGAATAAATAAACAAAATCTAAAAAAAAAAAGCAGTTCTTTACCCTCAAATTATAGAAGCAAAGCACCAGTGTGTGTACGTGTGTGGATGTTGTGTGTGTGTGTGTGTGTGTGTGTGTGTGTAGCAGGGGCAATGTAATGGGTGCTCTGGTGCCAGACATATATGACATATATGCCCCTGGTTCTCACTGCTTCAGGACATATCTATACATTCTCCTGAATGCTCTATAATTCTCTACCAGTCTTCTTTTCACAGCCGTACACAGGCCAGAATATAAAGAATTCAGTAAGGACTCCAGGAGCAGTCCTCTGCCCTCAGCCAGTGACAGATGGGAACTAGAGGATATAATTCAGATCATTTCTTCCTATGTGGCCTAATTCTGCACTGGCTCCCACAGTCCCTCAGCATGTTCCAGCCTCAGTTGCCCACAGTAAACTGCTTATAATATACTTTCCACTGACTCGCTTCACTCCTTCTCACCCACTTTCCTACCAGTTCTTCTTGGAATCATTTCCCAAAATACTACTTGCTCTCAAATTGCTGGCTCAGAGTTTATTTCTGGGAAAATTCTCTAATCCACGCAATCAATAACCAGTTCTGAGGAGGAAGAGATGAGCACTAACCTTAGTATAAAGAATGAGGACATAGGTCATAGTAAAGAGAATGGAGGTGTCAGTGGGTAAGACATGCTGGCATTTTAGGCAAATAGAACAAGTGAAAAGAAGAGACTAAAAGAACCTTCTGGTGGAAGGAGAACTTGATTGACTTTGGAATGGCTGGGGTATAAAGTGAAGAGTGGGGAGAGGTGACTTAGGAGAAGTAGGAGCTGTATCTCCCTGTCCTTTGAGGCCTCCATGAAGAGCCTTGGTTTTCAACTTGAGGCTGCAAATGTAGACTCAAAGCTTGGTGTCAAATGGGGCATTAGAACAATGAGATCATCAAAATAAATCCAATTTACTTAAGATTGCAGTGAATGCGAATAAATATTAAGTCTACTGTCCTGAACAACGTTTACAACAGGACTATGCCAGGATTTTCCAAAACCCAGTCAACACAAAGAACACTTTGTCAGGAATATCATATTCTCATTATCGCTCTCTGTCCTCTCCTCTTTTACCTAGAGAAGTCTTAGAATTAGCCCCCAAACAGCCTTTTAATGTTTAGTGTTTTGCTAATAATATACCCCCACCCAGAAGCACCCAAGAGCAATCTGGAATAGAATAAAACGTTCTATTTTTAAAACGCCAGCAAAAAAGACGCTGCCTGTGAAACTGTACCATAGAAACTGTTCACATTCAATATCTGAAAGAGCTACCATTGGTATGAATAATTCAAAAACAGCTCCAGACAAATGATCCTGGGATTATATGGAAATAGAAAAAAAACCTCCAGAGTCTGCCGCTCCTTTTATTAAAACCTGGTTCAATTGAACACTGTTTTCTCTGGGGTTATTTCTCCTACAAATGAGCAGTCAATAAGGCAGAGTCTCTCTACCATCACACCGACACGGGAGTCAGAAGGGAAGTCATTTTGATCTTCTATTCATTTTTACCTTGTAAATTATTAACTAATGTGGATTGGGTAAAAATTAAAAGTAAGCAAATTAGTCTTCATTTGTTTTATGTTAATTATTTAGTGGGCTCACAAGCTTCATTACAAAATATACAGGAGGATGAATCTTCCCCTAAATATCTGTTGTTTGCTACACAGATCTGACACAATTAAGAACTGCTAGAGGTGTCATCCATAAGTTAAATAAAACAGGACTTTGGTGACCCAGATCACATGGCTGACATCAGGCTCTACTCTGACTTTGTTAATTATAGCGAAGCTGCCAAAATGTGTCAGAGCCATCCAAAGGAGTGGGTACTGTATGTCTGACTGTCTCAAAAGTTGAAATTTAAAAAAAAAAAAAAAGAGACCCTTTGTCATTATCCATCTTAAAGCAGTCGTGAGAAAAATCCCTCTTTTACAATCACGTTTTGGCTCTCAATGCGTTAATAAAGCCATTACGTAGAGGTGATTTTGCAATGTCAAAAAGAATGACTTTGATGGCAAAGGAATCCTTGATGAAAAATTTCACTACCATTAGGGAAAGACAGTGCCTCTAAGAGGTAAATAGGACTTTTCAGTTTCAATGTATTTAAGCTAATGGATCACTTTGTACTAGAAAGATGTCAGTATGTGGGAGTTATCAGATAAAATGAGTCTGAATATTTAAGCTTATGTCTTACAGATTCTCTCAAGAATATCCCAAATGAAGTTTTCAGTTTGTACATAAAACAAACACACTGAGAACTGACACCAGGGAATCGTATCAGATTTATCCATTTACGACCCTTGTCAATTAACAAGTTTGCTTATTCAGTACATGATCCTTCAAAATTTTCAACACATAACAATTGTGTGGGGAGATTGTGGCAAAGGGATAACAGGGTTAGAAAATAAAATAAAAAGAGAACCAGGAAGGAGGCCATGAGATCTTGTACTAGGCCTCCTCCTATTTGGCTCTGAACTTCCTAGCAGCCAAAAATAAAGAAGAAACATTAGTTTTAAGAGAAAACGTTAGTTTTAAGAGAAATTTAGGTTTAAGATTAGTTATGAGAGTCATAGAATCCATGGATGAAAAAAGAACAGAAAATGAAGAATAAAGCAAATATAACAATATAGCCAAGTAATCTAACCTTCCCAAAGTCAGATGCTATTCAATTTAGTTCAACAAATGAACAGGCCAGGATATGAAGAATGCTATAAATCAGTGGTTCTGAAACTGTAGCTTGTAGGTATCTGAGTCACCTGGAAAACTTAGACAAGCAGAGCTTCGGGTTCCAACCCCAGAGATTCTGATTCATTAGGTTTGGCATGCCGCCCAAGAATTTGCATTTTAAACAAGTTCCCAGGTACTGTTGATGCTGCTGCCTCAGGGGCTACACTTTGAGAACCGCTGGTATAAATGGATTTTGCAATTTTATAGTTATCTCATTATAGCTAGCATCCTTAGAGACTTTATGTCATGTCCTTTCTTGTAAGTTTCAAAGAGAGAGATTCAGATATAAAAATTATGTAGACAAGACTTCATGTATTAGTTATGTTGGACCAAACTAAGTTCATAAAAAGTTCAATCACATTAACTATTTCATGACATTAATTCTTACATTGCTTCTCTTTCCTTAATCCCCTCACTCCTAATCTAGCCTTCACCAAAAAGATAAATTGCTAAAGGATGGACTGAGATTTGTAGGATGTTTCAGAACCTAGGTCAAACTCAGTCCCATAACAAGGGTATAAACTTTTAAGAAAGAGAATAGATAAAGTCAGTGAAATTGATGCTTGTACTTCAGAGGTCTTATATTTTCTGCCCTAATATGAGAACATAACCTATTACTCTGTCTCAAGATACCACGAAGGAGGGGAGGGGCAAAGGTAGTAACTGCAATGTTAAGTACAGGGCTTCAGCTAAGCATAATGCTTTACAACCTGTCACAAAGTCTTTGTGCCATAATGAATATTTTAAGCAAACTCCAAATCCCAGGAACAAATAAATAAATAACGCTCCTTTCCACTAAATAATTTCTCTGTCCATTCTCCCATTCTTAAAATAAAGGAGCTCAAATGGAACATCATTTTGCTATGAATGCTTGACTCCAGTAAAAATTAAAATAAATTCTACATTGACATATTAAAAGGAAATTATACAAACTTGAAAAATGAATTTTCTCAAGGCTAAATCCTGGCATTAAATGAGGAGAGCTACTTAATTCATAGATGCTGAAAAATTCTGTGTGAAAAACAGGGATACAGTCTTTGTTCATTTATTTTAATAACTGACATTTATTTTAATTATTTATGATAATTCTTCAAAGTGTATTTTTAATAATAATGAAGTCTTAGGAATCTGAACACACCTGACAGCCCTTGACTATTTAATATTGGCTGAAGGATGTGATGGAATCACAAAGTTCTTAGTGAGAATTACACAGCTTATGGATTAATGGTTCATGTAAGAATTAGCATATTTTCTTTATGTCTGAAGCTTTTATTTATGCAGCTGAAAATGTATTTTAAACTACTATAGCCTTTTCTAATATTATGTTCTTATGAACTACTACTACTTGGCTGAGGGTACTATTCACTACTTTGTCCTGACATATGAAAAGTCCTAGGAAGTTAAGTGACTTGTCCAAAGTTAAACATAGTGTAGGTATCAGAGCCAGGCTCAAAACATGTATGTATGTACTCTTGACTCTTAACCCTTCACCATCTGTGGTACCAATCCTGTGTAGGAGCAGGCTTAAGGGACAGCTGATGAAGACCCAGATGTCAATTTGCCATTTCTTCAAGCCATGTCAAGTTGAGCTACCTTCCAAAGTCAATAATGTAAGTGTAAAGTGAAGAGCATTTCTACAAATGGCATCAATCTCCAAGGCTAAATGAGGCCAATGTGATCAACTTCTTTTAATCATGATTGTAAACATTTCCCTCTATCCCACCTCCATGCACCTATCAAGGCCCTTCTTATCCTTGTTTTTCTTCCAAATAGCTCCTTTATGTAGCCTTTCTTGAGGCAGAAATAGCGACTCAATGGCTCTGATTATTATTTTCTTCATTGTGGGGATTGTGGTTCTAAACTATCCATCCTACCCCCAGTTTATAATCACTTTGAGAAGAGACTCCCAGCTGTGCATCCCACATCAACCATATGTTGCCTTGGGTGTAGTTGATGCCTAATAAACATATGCTGAACTTATTAATATTCATTGAATTTATGAATATATCTGGAGCCTAGTATAAAAAATTGATAAATATTTGTTGAATGAAAAATGGATGGAAAGTTGGAGAAATGAATGAATAAATCCATAAAAATGGGTTGCTTCATTTACTTTTTCTCCAAATAAGTCTTTCTCCTATCATTTCAAAAATCATGTTTAACAAAGCATAACCTTGAGAACTATTTCAAGAATCAAAATGTTTCCTGTCACAAAAATTTCTTTTACAATATATATTCACTATTCCTCTTCCTAGAGAAAAAGTGTCTGGCGACTTTTAAGGCTACTTGTGATGCATTTTTCTACCCAGATAACAAAAACCTTCACTGCTTCTTCTCAAATGTAAATTGGTTGTTTATGATCACTGTGGCTGAATTAACAGTAAATTTAGAAGAAGACATGATTCTATCCATGAGTAGATGAACCATAAATGCCCTCCTCAGCCCTGCAATATGCCTTTTCCTCAGTTTGACCAGCTTTTCCATCACTCTCTTCAACAGATTCTTTTCCCTTCTTCATTTTTTGCCTATATTGGCAGGGAATCACCATAGCAACAATCTGAAATAAATCAATTCAGCTACTATTTTCTGGATGTTACAGCCTTGTTCAGAGGTCAGATTTCAAAGAAAGCAAAAGACTGAAGATCTTGGGAGATGAAGGAGACAGACTTTTCTACTAACTTGAATAACACCAGTGGAAGGAACCAGAAGGTGATCTCATTGCTTCAAGCTCAGAATAAGACAGCTAGAAAGAAAGAAAGAGAGAGAGAGAGAGGAAAGGAAGAAGGGAGGGAGGGAGAAACAAAGAAAGAAATGAAGAAAGAAAAGAATATGATCACTCAGATTTCTTTCTGCAAGGATGTTTAATCATGTGATTAAAACTAAGGAAAGGTGGAAACAATTTAAGGAAACTAAAAGAGGATGAAGACTTTCCTTATTTGATATGAGGCCGTTCAATTGTTCATACCCAATTCCTTAAGAATAAAGACATTTTCTTTAATGATAAGAGTCATTGGGGATGCCTGGGTTGCTCAGTGGTTGAGCATCTGCCTTTGTCTCAGGGTGTGATCCTGGAGTCCTGGGATTGAGTCCCATATTGGCTCCCAGCAGGGAGTCTGCTTATCTCTCTGCCTGTGCCTCTGCCTCTCTCTCTCTGTGTCTCTCATGAATAAACAAATAAAATCTTTTTTTTTAAATGATCAGAGTCATTGATTTATTTCCCTTATAGTTAGTAAGATTATTTTTTCTGCCTGAAGAAGATACCAAGATCCTGCAAAGTTCTTCCCAATGTACAACAGGACGTGTGTTGTGTGTGTGTGTGTGTGTGTGTGTGTGTGTGTGTGTGTGTGTCTATACATAGAATTTAGCAGAAAGGCTGAAAATAGACCAGAAGTCAATAGATCTGGGAATTAGTTCTGGATCAATCACTTACCCAGCAATGTGACCTGGAAGAAGTCATATAGCATCTCTGATCCTCAATATTTCCTCAGCGAATAAGACTATTTTTTGTCAACTTACAGGCTTGTTGTGAGGACTGGTGAGATAATGTGCATGAAAGCATTTATCTACCATAACATTGTTCCACCTACAGCCAGTATCAGAGATCCTTATGATTCCTAAGTTATGCCTAAGGTCTGCTGGCTATTCTATTTATGTACACAAAACCTTCAAGTCTAGAATGCTTGCACATCACTGAAAACTCCAGACATCTAGTTTGCATAATCATAGTAAAAGTGAAGTATCAAGAGGCTTCAGTTCTAGTCTTGGATCTACAAGTGAATATAAATGCACAAACCTGTATGGAGTACTCACCTATGACAGCATCACTTTCTTCCCTGATGTCTATCTAGTGTATTTCCTGGCTCCACTATTCCTAAAGCTCACAGTAAGAACTGATTAGAATTTTGAAGCAAATGTTTTTTACTATTTATTTTAGAGACAATTATTTACATGTGGAGTTTCACACCCTTCTTTTCTTCCCCTACACTGTAAAGACCACTTAGGCAACTGCTGTTTAGCTTCCCTTCCCCAACTTTTGCCCTATTTCTTTAAGGATAAAAAGTGTCTCTGGAGTGTTTGTGCCTTCGGTGATATGAAGTAACATGCAGGGAAGCGCAATAAAAGGAAGAAGAATAGAATGATAAAAACCAAAGTCAGCATAGATGAGAGCAGAGATTCTTCTGAGAAGGGGGTAGAGTCAGATGCTATTGGAAGGTTCAGGCTACTGAACAGTAGAAATAACACTAAGAATCTGTGTGGACTTCTTTAAGTGGGAGAAATACAAATAAAGAACATATGCAGGCCCTGATTCTTTAAATGTAGTCCTGCTCTTGTCCACTGAAGCCACAGCTTTATAAGCATTGCATACCAAATGCTATGAGTGACTTCTTCAAATCTCACCATTGGCTATGTGACATTGAGATGGTGACTTCAGTGTTTTGTTCCCAAAGCATAAAACTTCCTTTCTCAAAGCTGATGTGTGTGTATGCTGCATAAATCTAATAGTTAACATGTGTATTAATATACTTGAAATAGTTCACTCAAATGTGATTGTATCTTGTAATTTTCATGGAAATCATTTTGGGCACAAAGAAGACAAACACATGGCCACTTAAACTACTAAAACCTAATATATATATATATCAATTACAGAAATATGTATCAAAGGCTTATATATAACAACTGTAGACCCTTTGAGGCTGTATATCTATAACTTAAGAAATCAATTATAATAATCAAATTATTAAGGCAAAAAAGATTCAATGGGATGAGAGAAAGTATTGGCATTTGGCACTACACTGCATAAATAAAAGTCCTGTCCTCTCAGTGAATGGCCTCTAGGTGACAGTTTCCTGCTTAGCATTTACCATCATCAATATCTAAATAAAACAGCCTTCTTTCTGATTGCCCTAGGGGCCTTGGATGCCTACTGTAAAGAACACAAGATCTCCTAGTGTCCCAACAAGCAATTGTCACCTCTGAACAATCCTTAGGAACCTTTAGGAAATAGACTGAACCATGATCAGTTCAATTGAAAGTCATAGTTTTTAATTTTTTTTATTATTTTTTTTTACTTGGACTATAAATCAAAAAACAAAACTGAATCAAATATTTACCCTCCATTTCAAGGAACTGTGACAACCAGTTGTTCAAATGGAGGGAACGGTAATAATGTAGTTAGACTCTGCAGATGTAGGACTGGTAAGGACTCTACAAAGTGCAAGGTAAGTGAATATGCCATACCTTGAGTTACTCAAACCAGCTGAAGAGTTAACTACTCTAAAGGAGGACACTAATCCCTTATTTTTTTTAAAGCAATAACAAAGAGGCTGATTAAATTGTATGCACTCAAAGTAATCAAAGGACAATGGGACATGTTCTAATGATATGTCATCATAAGTAATTTATTCCATAAAAGCAAATACATTCATGACTTAATACAATTAAGGCCTGAGTGTATGGGATGTCTTTAAGGACTTCTAGCAGGGTCTATCATAGGAGAGAAATGCCAAGAATTGCCAGCAAATCACAAGAAACTGGGAAGAGAAGGGAAAGATTATCTCTTACAGGTTTGAAATGAAGCATAGTCCTACCAACACCTTGACTTCAGATTTATAACCTCCCGAAGTGTGAGATAATAAGTTAATGTCATTTTAAGCCACCTGGTTTGTGGTATTTTGTTATAGCAATCTTGGGGAACTGATAGAGATGGACACCATAATTCTCATTTTATAGATGAGAAAACTGAGGCCCAGGGCAGTAGACAACATGCCTAATGTTTCAGATTTAGCATGTGGTAGAGTCAAGAGAAAAACTCAAGTACTTTCATTCCAGAGCCTGTACTTAGAACCCCTATAGATCACTGCCCCTGTATTGAACTCTCTCTCTCTCTCTCTCTTTTTTTTTCCCCACAATTCAGGCTTTACTTTTAGGCATCTCTATGGAAACCATCTAATGATTTAGAACTATGGGCATGTGCCAAAATTTTAAAAGTATAGTTACTATTCAAAACCTAAAGATGCTAGATATTTGTAACAAGCTCAGCAAGTAACCCACAGGCCTTTGCACACAGTCTCTATGGCAGTCTAGCTGCAGCTGCCCATCTCCAGGCCTTCCCTTCCTACTCCTGGGATTGCTGGTCAATGTGAGAGTCACTAGACTAGGAGTCTGAATATGTATTTTTGTAGTTCTTTTGAAAATTTGTGAAACTATTCTGTATAATATCATAATAAGGGACACATGTCAAAGTACATTTTTCAAAACCTATAAAATGTACAACATCAAGTGTGAACTCTAAACCATGTACTTTGGGGGATCCCTGGGTGGCGCAGCGGTTTGGCGCCTGCCTTTGGCCCAGGGCGCGATCCTGGAGACCCGGGATCGAATCCCACATCGGGCTCCCGGCGCATGGAGCCTGCTTCTCCCTCTGCCTGTGTCTCTGCCTCTCTCTCTTTCTCTCTGTATGACTATCATAAATAAATAAAATTTAAAAAAAATTAAAAAAAAATAAACCATGTACTTTGGGTAATAATGATATTTCAATGTAGGTTCATAACAAATGTACCCCTCTGGTAGGGTATGTTCATAGAAGATGTGTGTAGGCAGAGGCAGAGGACACTATACTCTCTGTTCAATTTTGTTGTTAACCTGAAATTGTCTAAAGCTTATTTACAAAATGTTTAATTTTATTCTACCATTTTCAAAAAACATGGCTTTGGGGTACTCATCAGAAGATCTGGGTTTGGATCTTAGCCCTGATCATTACTGGATATGAAACTTTAAGCAACATGTCTAATGATATGATATGACATGACATGATATGATATAACTTCATTAGTAACATGGTCATAAAACAGCATCCTAAATCTAATCCTCACATGATCTGTGATAACAGTTTTAGGAATGCACTGAATGTAAGGCCAAATAGAGAATGTAAGTTCTTAATAAATAAATATAAATATTTATATCATATATTAATAAATATTTGTTCAGGGCCTGCCTCATTAGTAGTTGCTTCAAGTGGAGGTAAGTATGTGAAGAGGGTCTTTCTTTGAGTTGTCCCCCAGTGGGTGTCCCTGCCCACTGCTGCTGGGCTTTTTAGCAAGTCCATCAGGCATTTCCCCTGCTGGTCTCCACAGCAATTGCTCCAACAATTGCCAACCTGTTATCCCCAGCTGCTGACCAGGGTCAGCCAGCCAAGCAGGACTTTGGCAAGTAGACTTGAGCCTTCAGAGAAGAATGGTGGAACCAGGTCTCATGGAAGGGGATCATTTATCAGCCTGACAGTAAAGATGTGTGTAAATAACACCAGGAAAACAGAAACTTTCTATGACACAGGTGTGAGAATTTGGGATGCATCCAAGTCACAGTCTCACAGTAAAAGAGCTAATAATATACTATCACATAAAATGTATTTTTCCAAATAAAGATTTTCTCTTTTTTTTAAGATTTTATTTATTTATCCATGAAAGACACAGAGAGAGAGGCAGAGACATAGGCAGAGCGAGAAGCAGGCTCCCTGTGGGGAGCTCAATGCAAAACTCGATCCTAGGACCCCAGGATCAACGTGAGCCAAAGGCAGACGCTCAACCACGGAGCCACTCAGGTGTCCCTAAATAAAGTATTTTCAAATATAGCTCTATAAAAAAGAAATAAACACCAAAAATAGCTAATTTATTTATTTTTTAATTTTGTTACTTCAGGGCCAAAGTGTTGATAGAACTTAGGATTCACTTTTTCAGTATGTCAATGTCAGTGCACAGATATAAATAAAAATGTTAAATAAAAATCCAACATGCTTACTAAGCAGAACTCAGGAAGAAAAAAAAAATGTTCCTTGATTTCATATCCTTTCCTTATTCAGGAAAGCTCATTTTATAAATATATGAATCCAAGTGTATAGATTTAGTTAAATGTTAGTTTGACTTCTTAAGGAAAGAAAGGCATTGTTTCAAGACATTGGAGAAAAAAATAATTGTTTGATTTTAGGCCAAGTGACAAACAGATCCTAGGTTTGTTTTTAGGATTTCATTCTTGAAAGCAAATAATTGATTTTCTTAAAATTTTTTTTAAGATTTTATTTATTTATTCATGAGAGACCAAAGAGAGAGAGGCAGAGACACAGGCAGAGGGAGAAGCAGGCTCCATGCAGGGAGCCCGACGTGGGAATCGATCCTAGGACTCCAGGATCACTCCCTGAGCTGAAGGCAGACGCTCACCCACTGAGCCAACCAGGCATCCCTGGAGGCTTGAATTCTGATTTTGCTGTTATTACCCATGAACACTTGAGTAAATCAGGTACACTTTCTGAATTTTAGGGGTTTTCACCTTTAAAAAAACAAACACTGACTCCAAAATGCTATTATGAGGATGAAAGTCTTTCTGAAAAAGGTTGAATGCCTGGCAGATTTCTGGGAACATGCAGAAGGCCCTTAACTCCTGGCCTGACACCAACTACTGGCATTTCCATGAAAATACTCACATTAATTTTCTGCCCACAGAAAGAGGCAGGAAAATCCAGATCCTGAGTCCTTGTGAAAAAACTAGGCCTCAAGCTGCCTCTTGTGTTTGTGTGACACGACAAGTCCTCAGTATCTCAGGCCTCTGTCTCTGTAAGTGTAAACGGAGAACTATAATTATAGTTATTTCCCACAACTATGATGGATATATTGAATGAATAGTATTTATGAAATTAATTTCCAAACTTCAAAGTACTCTGAAAATACTGTGATTTTTGGTATATATAAAGACAAAAGTGAAATACATAGAAATATAAGGGGTTAAGTTGGAATGGTAAAAATTCAATGCCCATCTGTTTTGTTATTAAAGTTTGCTTTTAAAAAAAAGAAAAAAAAAAAAAAAGAAAAAAAAAATAAAGTTTGCTTTTAAAAATATTGTTAAAGTTAACAGAACTTAGTTTTTTTTAAAAGAGATTCATTATACTTTCTATATTGAGAACATTAGAGATAAAATAGACTTCCTAAAGCAAAGTCATTTGTTAATAATGTTAGAATCATGTCATTTATAACAAACAGGCACTAATAAGCTCACAACTTAATCCAAGAAAGAGACCACGTATGTGATCTTGAAACGTAAAATTCAAAAGTTTGAATATTGTGTGCACTAGCCCCCAGTATGGTAGTATAAAAATGGAAAAGTCTGAATATCGTGTGCACTAGCCCCCAATATGATAAGATGGTATAAGAGGTGAGGTCTTTGGGAAGTGATTAATTTATGAGGATACAGTGCTCATGAATGGGATTAGTGCCCTTATAAAAGAGGTCTGACATATCCCTTGCACCTTCCACTATGGGAAGACACAGAAGGAAGATAGGCATCAATAAAGAATCAAGTCCCCACTAGCCATGGAATTTGCCAGCACCATGATTTTGGACTTCTCAGCCTCCAGAACTATAAGTAATAAATATCTGTTCTTGATTAGCTGTGGTATTTTATTATAGATGCCTGCATGGACTAAGATAGTAAGTCAAAAATGAAGAGAATAAAGAGCAGCTAAAAAATTATAGACAGAATTATTTCCAAAATGTAATTAAAATTATAAATCAGATACTATCCCCAATTTTTTGTTTTATGTTTTAAAAGGCATTATTTTCCTATGGTGAATTTGATAAAACCTGAATATTCAAGGAAAAATGTTTAAAAGACAAATCCTTAGGTATTATACATCAACTGCTGTATGAAGTGTAGGGGTCAGATTACTAGCTGTGAAATATTCTTTGATACTCTTTGTACCTTCGCTCATAAAGAAGTACAAAGATCACATCAATAGCTCTATGGATTATTTTTCAACAATAAGCAAACTTGAGTCACAGAAAGGATTTTCTAAAGCTTACTGCAGTCCTTAATACATGGTTGGTGGCAATACCTGACATAGAAACATTCTTGATATTTGTGCTGTTAATTCCTACCATGCCGAAGACCTCATGACAGTTTGAAGATGACAACCTCTGAAATTAATTCATACTTCTGCCCTTGCCCTGTCCTTCTTGGATTAAATGAGTCTTTTACCTCTGACGAAACATTTACATTTTTTGCCTATAAAAGTAGCACCAAAATATCCTCTGAAGGGAGCACACTCAAAGCCCCACCTACAAAAGCCAGATGTGGTCAAATTTAATTCAAAGTGAAATTCTTTCCACAGAGATATGGCAATTTACTCACTCTGTGAGATTTGGGGAGGTTCCTCAACTTTTGTGGACTACAGTGCATTATCAATATAATGTGAATAATACTGCCTTTCCTCAGGGGGCTGTACTAAAGTATCCAATTTCTTTACCAATAAAGATTTTACTCTGATGAAAGAGTCACAGTATTGATGAAGTTGGAGAGCTCATGTAGTATAATAGTAAAACATAGACTCTGAAGCAGGACACCTGGGTTCAAATCCTCATCCCTGCCACTATTGATGCTATTACCTTGACTAATCTACCAGACTACTCTGTGACTTAGTTTTCCCATCCTTGTATAAGTGAGGATAATAACAGGACCTACTCCATAAAGTTGTATAGGAATTAAATGAGTTATTATTTAAAAAATACTTAGAGCAGTATCAGAAATATATGAAGTTCTGCATAAACATTACATCAATAAACTATGGGTTATTGTCCTTTTCCTCCAAGGTGCTGCTCACTAAGTTTTCCCAACATGAATATGAGTGTAGATTCATGGCTGCCAAAACAATCCATTGGACAGAAACTGCCAGCTAAATATTCCCCTCTTTCTGGCCACATAGATCACATTTCCCAGACGCCCTTGCATTGGGTGTTGCCAGTGAAAGTGAGAAGTGATTGGCATTACTGCAATCTTTGCCCCCAAATCCTTCTATTAACAACCTTCTGTAATCTTTCCCTTTCCACAGCTTAATGCAGATTAACACAGTAATGGAGAAAGGTATGTTAAAGATGGTAGAGTCACAAGAGGGAAGGAGCCTGGGTCCCAACATCACTGTATCTGTGGGTGAGTTGCCTGACAAGGAATGCCTGCATGATCTTGTTGTGTCCATAAGAAATAAATTCTTATTGTATTATACTCCTCCTAAGATTTGTTTCAGCAGCTAGCAATGCTATCCTCATCACATAGTTCAATATTTCCTGCATGGGGCTGTATACTGGGGTAAAGTCATTATAACCTCCAGTGCCTAGAGGAGATAGCTAGGCCAAAACTGGGCTTGGGATGAGATCAGATGTCAAACATGGGTGAAAGCATGAGGGTGACACAGAAATACTTTATCCAAAAAGGAAAACAGAGTTATGGAGAGACGAGAGACAAATACCATGTAAAACTTGCAAGAAATATCAAATCCAAAGGATAATCATAAAAATTTAGGAGAAAGTATGAACTGAAAGATGGCTGCAGTCAGCAAAGCTGCCAAAGGCATAAGAACTAGCACTGGTCCAATTGGTTTCAAATAATTCCTTAGAAGACAGTTTTTTTTTTTCCTCTCTTTTTTTTGTAAGAATTCCTGCTTCTGTGAGCACAAGCCAACTGTCCTAGAAGTATAATTTTCTAGGCCTACATTTGTCATAATGTGCCCAAATATCTTCCCAGGTGGTCTTGCCTCAGTGACTAAAATCCTTGTAATTCTTACAACCCTGGGCTGACATAATGTTGCCCCCTATTAGCATGAAAATACAATCTGTGTTGAATAACAAATAAGGTTATTATCAAACTCTGAATACTGGAGTTTTGTTGCTTTATAAGAACAATTTCTCAATTGCTTATAGGGATCAAAGGGAATGGAACAGGTATGGATAATTTTTGCTGACAGCAGGTGGGCTCATCTTCTGCTTGGACTGCTGCTGAGAAAGGCAAGTTTGGCTATGCTACTTTTGGGGGAAATGATAACCATTTGGGTACTAGCAAGCCCTCTGCAAGAGTTCCAGGAAGGATGGAAAAGGCCACGCCTAAAAGGGAGATGTATAAGCTTTTACAGAAGTGTGGTTCTAGTCATTCTTGAGTTTGTTCTATGACTCTTTCCACAAGTAGACTGTTCAAAATGCCTAATTAAAAAGGCTGAACCAACCAATTCATGCAAACAAATAGATCCTTAGTATTCTCTTTTGTTGGACAACCTCTAAGGTGACTGCTCAGTGATCTCCACCTCCTGGTATTCACGTTTTTTTTTTTTTTTTAGTATAGTTGACATGCAATGTTACATTAGTTTCAGGTGTACAACATAGTGATTCAACAACTATATACATTTTGCAATGCTCACCACAAGTGTAGCTACCATGTGTCACCATTCAATGCTATTACAGTACTACCACTGACTATATTCCTTATTTTATACCTTTAGTCTCCACCACTTACCATTCCATAACTGGAAGCCTGTAAAAGGTATTCACACTTTTATGTAAACATCTCCCCTTGACTGTAGAAGGGAATTACGACTTGCTTCTAATGACAAAGGTAGTGAAATGCCATTCTTATAATAACATTATGCTATATAAGACTGCCATGCTATCATATCAGATTATTCTAGAAACTCCCCTTGTTGGTTTTAATACAGTAAATAGCTATATTGGGGGGAAAAAGCATGGCAAGGAACAGCAGACAATCTCTAGAAATTGTGGGCAGTCTCCAGCTGACATCTAGCAAGAAGGTAGGGCCTCTATCCTGTCCAAGCAGAAGAAAATGAATTCTACTAACAACCTGAATGGGCTCAGAAGCAGATTTTATCCCAGTCAGGGCACTAGATATGAACATGACCTGGTTGACACTTTGACTATAATCTGTAAGATCCTAAGCAGAGGACCCATTCAAATGATCCTTTGAGTCTTGACTCATAAAAGTTGTGAGATAATTAATATGTTGTTTTAAGGTGCTAAGTGTGTGGAAATTTATTGTTACACAGCAAGAGATAACCAATACAGTCTTAACAGAAACAGTGACCACAACTCCTTTCTACTCTGCTAATGTTGATTTAGCAGGGCACTCCTAGACAATCCCATTCTAACAAACTATAAAATGTTTCTGTCACTTGTTATCCCCTTGCTAAAGTCCCTTAAAGGACCCATGTATTTTGATACTCTTAGAGGCCACAGGCTACTGAGGCTTTAAGTTAGGAACTGATTTGCTCATTTGGAAAAACATTGTTTCTAGTTTTTTAGGGATAGTGAATTCAAAAGCATGTTGCTATTGACCTTAGGACTTTGAGCATGGAGAAATGTTCCCATTTCCACTGACTCTTTTGGAAAGAAAAACAGAAATTTGAGAATGCTGATCCACTATTCAATTGAAAAGAAAATTCGGATGCACATATGTATGTGTGTGTACACACTCCTGTATGCATGCTTGTTCTCTTTGCTTTTGCTTGTTCTCTTTGCTTTTCCTCTAACAACTTCTAAGAATTATAGTCTTTGGTTCCAGTTTTTCTGGTATTTTTATGTGTTCATTCTTTCATTCTTTTCTTTTTTTTTTAATTTTTATTTATTTATGATAGTCATACAGAGAGAAAGAGAGAGGCAGAGACACAGGCAGAGGGAGAAGCAGGCTCCATGTGCCGGGAGCCTGATGTGGGATTCGATCCCGGGTCTCCAGGATCGCGCCCTGGGCCAAAGGCAGGCGCCAAACCGCTGTGCCACCCAGGGATCCCCATTCTTTTCTTTTAATAGCATTATTTTTGATGTACCCATGGCATTTGCTTGTGTGAAAATTTATAAATTTAATTAAAGAAAGCAAAATGTGCAAGCAAAGCAGGGCACTTTTCTTCATCAAATATTACTGACACAAAGTCCAGGTCACGGATTCTCAGGGAACAATGAAACAGACTGAGGCCTGAACAAGAAATAATTGACTCTAAAATTCTCAGAGAAACCTTCAAAAATGAAAATAATAAACATATAATTAAACATCTCCTAAAATAACATTGTCAACTTCATTAAGTGTTCAACTTTGTATAAAATTTTTATTATATTGTAAAACATCTGAAGGTGAGATGGTCTCCTTTCCCAAGTTTCCAAATATGCAGATAACTGACAAGAAATCATTGACATTCTAAATTATATGAGCTTTTGAGCTAAATAATTTTCAGGGTAAAATTGCAAATTAAAAATCATGTTCATTTTCCTGCAGAGAAAATTATATTTAATGTGTAATATGGGTGCATTATATTTAAGCCTCAATAGCCTTATCTGTAAGAAGGAAAAACTGGTGATCAGTAAGCCTCCTTCTATCTCTAAAATCCCAAGAATTTAAGCATCTAAAGGTAGGAAACAGACTTGAATTAGACCCCGAATACTGACAATATTATCTGTCTCTGGTCATGCAACTTCATTATTTGTGAATCTTTTTCATTTTAGAAATCCTATAATTTAAAAAAAAATCACTTGCTAGTATCAAAATAGATTTTTAAAATTAATTGTGCTCACTCAGTCATTTAGGAAAAGAAGAAAAATCTAACCAGAAGGATTTTCAAATGGCATCAAATTAATCCATGCCTAGATATCATGGAGGAAGTGGTAAGGTTTTTAAAAATCTTTTCTTCATATCACATTCCTTAATTGCCTAGAGCTTGAAAGGACAGGGTACCTGAGAGTTGTTGAGATTGTGTATAGAAGGGAAGCTGAAGGAGAAGACCCACAGGAAGCTCCCAGGTCTGAGCCTAAATATTTAAGGCAACAACAAAATCTTTCCAATCAAAATACATGCCATAAAAACTCCAGAAGAAGCTAGGCTAACTAACACATAATCTTTAGCACTTAGTACAAGAAAAATTATAGTTTACAAACTAGATGAGGATGAGGATCTAGGAATTCACTGGAAGGGATAGCAGAAGAGAACCCATGAAAGAATAATATGTATGAAAAATCAGGTTTGGGGCACCTGGGTGGCTCAGTCAGTTAAGCATCTGCCTCTTGATATCAGCTCAGGTCATGAGATCGAGCTCCATGTCAGGGTCTGTGCCCAGCAGGGATCTACTTAAGATTCTCTCTCTTCTTCTCCTTCTGCTTCTCCCTATCCTCCCAATAACAAATAAATAAATCTTTAAAAGAAAAAAGAAAAATCATGTGTTTAGTGTAAAAAAGATTTATTGTAAGCCATGAGAATCAAAAAGAAGTTCTCTCTGCACAAAAATTAAGCAAAAACAGTGTAGACAAATGAAAGCCCCAAACCCCCTGTTTATTATTATGTGCCAGATCCAAGGCTAAATAATGTTCATTTATGCTTAAATTTAATCCCTTCCCACATATACAGGTTGAGATTTCAACAGGAATAATAATCAGCACAGCTGGTTCAATGGAACAGATTTTAATGAAGGGTACAGAGGTACAGATGGGGTTCACAGAACCCATAATGAGTGGCAAGGTACCCAGAGTCCAACAACACTAGGAAGCCATCACCACCCTCCCAGGAAAAGATACTGTTCCTGGAGCAAAGAGAGAACTGGAACAGTTAGGGAGGGGTGGGCCAGGGTGCTGAGTCCAAGGAAGGGTATAAACCTTGCCAGAGACTAGGGCCTGAAGCTGAAGAGTGCAAAGAGTTGCCCGGCATCTCTTTCCTATCACCATCTGAATGTCATTGCTTCCCACTGGCCAATCTCAACTGGTAGTCAACTGGCAAGGGAGACTGCATGATTCTTTATTAGGTATCAGATGTTCAGAGCATTGAGAAAAGCAGAGAAAAGATTCAGCAGTGAGGAGGAGGGCATGGAAAGTAACCAGACACAACCATAAGAAAGAATATATATAATGACATTCCTGTTTGACATATTAGGGAACTGAGGTAAAGAGTAGTTAAGTTACTTGTTCCAAGTTACACAACCAGCACAAGATGGTAGGGCTGGAATTTGGACACAGAACTGTCTGGTTCCTGGTATGTGCTCATTCCTTTTTGCTGCTCTTCCTGATACCTCACATTTGCAAGCCCTTTGCTATTTACCAATTCTTTTACATATTTTGCCGTATTTGTTCCCTAAAATAACCTTGAGGGGTAAGAAAGTTAGATTTTAGTGATATTTTACAGATTAAGGAGCTAAGGATCAAAGAAGCAATTAACACTTTTCTTCTAAAAAGTAGGCGATAATTAATGTCTTTGATCAAAGAAGAGAGGGGAATAAGCAATAGGGTGTGGGGGCTTCCTGGTACATAAGTTAGCAAAATAGAAACGATTAAGCACTGACTGATAATATGTGAAATATAAAATGAGAAAGGCACTAACAGGTGTTTGTTATGATAATTCTTATTAACTTTGCAAATATCTTTCTTCACTAGTCTGAATTTTATTTTTCCCTAAGAATTCATAAACAGAGATAACAATTAACATCTAACTAACTGTTGCTATTTGAATGGCATACCTTCTAAAAAGAGATCAGCCAGTAAATCTGTAGACTACATAGTGTTAAAGGTGTGATACAAAACTATTTCTGATTCTCTAGCATCTAACCAGCAAGGGATTGCAATCTTTGTCGATTAATGACATGGAGAGAATTGTTAAATGGTACCAAAGAAGGATATTTTTAATTTATAAACGGATCTTAACTAAGAGAAGTATGATTCTAACTTAAAACCTCTACTTTCGTAGAAAAGTAGATCAGACTAGATTATACTCTAGTCTTGCTTCCATATGTCATCTGAAAACATACTCTAGTTAACTAAAAGTGGATATTCTATAAAGGTTCATCTAGCCTTGCTCACCATTTTCTCTGACCCTGACACCTTCTGGCATACAGCAGATGTTCTGCAACACCTGAGGAACTATTATGTTTCAAACCCCATGTACCAGAAAATGTATGCAATGTATATATCTCATCCTCATTCCAAACCTATAAGGTTGACGTTATTATCACCCCCATTTTACAAATGAAGAAGCTGATCTTACACAGCTAGCTATGTGTGCTTTGACCAAAATGCACTCCATGTCAAATATTGCCTAATGCTATACCATTTCAGAGACCTAAGTATGAGGGGTTCAAAGATTCGTCAAATCTGTGGTCTTTGAAACTCAAAGCTCTCTCTAATACTTCTGCCAGTTCCCAGGAATCTGCATTCTACCACATACTGTCTATGCATGGCCTCAGCTGTAAAGGCAACAATGGGCAGCACAGACTGTCTTGAAGATGATATGAGGGAAATAGAGGAACTTGCCAGCAAACAATTGAAAAAGTCCTATTTAAAGGTTTCTGTTTACAATATAATTACACTTATATAACATTCTTGAAATAACAATTATAGAGCTGGAAACAGGTTAGTGGCTCCCAGAGGTTAGGGAAAGGGAGGGGAGGGAGGTGGCTGTGGTTATAGAAAGGCAACACTAGGGATCTTTATGATGGAACTGTCCTGAGTCTTGACTGTGGCAGACCACAGTCTTGACTAATCTATATATGTGAAAACATTCCATAGAACTAAATACACACATGTGCACACACACAAATCACACATGTGTACACAGAGACATAGTCAAATGAAGGCATGGAAAGCTGGCAGAACCCAAATAAGGTCAGTGGATTGTAGCAACACCAATTTCCTGGTTGGTAGTGTTAAACTATAGCTATGTGAGATGTTACCTTTGGGGGAAACTGTGTGAAAAGTATATGGGATCTCTTATTATTTTTTAGAACTGCATGAGAATCTACTATTATCTCACATATTAAATGGAAATATCAATAATTACATCATAGATTCTATTGTATTTTTTTCCTCTATTTTCCAAAATTAGCAAAATGTTGTTTGAGTGATTTTTCTAATTAAAATAGAAAAATGTGTTGTTGAATGTGTCATGAATTGGCACTTCCAGTTATTTTTACCAATGGATAGGGCATTAGCAGATGAAGATGGGGATAAGTAAGAAGGTGTTTCAGGACCAGAAGGAAAAAAGGCACAGAGGCAAAAGAGCAAAGGGCACATGTGTTCAGGAAACAAGGTGAACTTCATTTGGATAAAACATGGAGGAATATGTAATATTTGTGTGAGAAATAGGGAGAAAAAGATGAGTCAGTCTGTATCATGAAGAAGAAGGAATCTGTTCCCAAGGCATTGTGGGGAGAGTGTTCTGTGTATTTGGAGGGAGAAGGGGGAAGCGACACATTTAGAGTGGAGCTTTGGGGAAACTAATTTGACCACAAAGGATGGACTAAAATGTTGTTGGACTGGACGATGAGAATGGTAGTAAGAAATATCTCCTGCCAGAGTCCAGGTAAGACATAACAAGAAGGGAGGTAAGTCTAGAGACAAGGGATCATTGTACCAACACTGCAAAAAATGTGGAATGTGCAGAGGAAACTCACATCTGAGGAGGGAAATTCCAATAGGCATTACTAAAAAAAATATTTGTGAACTCTGTTTTTGTATTTTCAGATAACAAGTAAAAACATATTGCTAACATCCATTCCATTATCAGGTGGATAAGAATATTCTTGTCTGTACTCGGTGAAATGACATAGGCAGACTGAAATTAATTCCTGATGTCTAGATTTCTATCCATTCGTCTGCCTCATATATAGATATATCCACAACCAACTCTAATCTCAGTTATTACTAATTTGCAGTCCTAGAATGTACTTTAAATTTACAACCTCCAAAATTTGTCTTATGAATGTATTCTCTGGTAATCTCAACTTATTATCCCATGAATTTTAACATTGCTTGTGCCTGATAATAGAACCATCTCACTAGACTGGTTTATTCAGCCAAAATGAAATGAAAAAAAAAAAAAAACCTGTGAGTTGCTTTACAGGTTTATGAAGATGGTAACCAGGAAGCAATGATTTCCAATATTTCCCTCTACTGTCTTTCAAATACACTATAATAAAAGTGACCGAGGTCTCTTTTTAAATAGAAAGCAGTAATAACTTATGAGAGATCAATGATAACCATTTATCACGTAAATAAGCACTGTGAAGTTACAGAACTCTCACATTAAATGAGAAGCATTTATTACATTTCTGCATTGCAGCAAAATCTCTGGTACATTGTGTACAGAAAACCCAAAGGCAACCCCCCACTGGTTTTTAATTAAGTGTCATTCCCACTGAGTTAATAAGCATGCTATCAATAATGTGACTTTCCTTTAAAGTTTTGATAATAATAGTTCAAGCTATATTTTGTAATTACTGATAATAGATTTGATAAAATTCTCTAATTGCCACCCTCTTCTCAATTAACACAACTAGATTTATTATGTCTTCTGTGTCCAAGAACAATAAGTCTTCCAATTTCTAGAGCCTTAAGAAATGCAATCCATGTGAAATTGATGTTCATCCTGAGAATAACGTATGACTGGGAAATTCAATCTTGAAACACAGATTAATTTATGATTAAAAGAATAAATACTGCTGAATCTTAAAACCACTATGGTTTCCTAAGTGCTTCTTTTGTACCAGGCACTGTGCTAGGAGCCTTTATAACCATTGTCATGAGGGCTCATTGTAAATAAAAATCAATATAATATACAGAGGCATAAACAGATTAACTATCTGGTCCAAGTACCCACAGCCAGTGAGTCAAATAAGAATCTTAAAGTCAGTGCCCTTACCACAGCCCCAAAACTCCTGTACAGTAGAAAGTTTGTCTATTTACTGTATAAATGAGGAACACATTCCAGATGAGCCATGGCTTAGATAATATCATATCCACTTGTCTATGGTGATGCTCTGCCAACAAGAGGCACTTAAAACATGCTTGTTAACTACATGGAATTCCTTGTTACCAAATTAACAGAAGCATGTCAGCATCATGCCCATTTGCCTCACCTCAGTGCCCCCTAATTTGTGCCATACAGCAGCCAAAAACACAGCACCAGTGCCCAGTGTGGCTAGTGGCCAAGTGAATCTGGCCAGGGTTTCCAGCTAGGAATTGTCAACCACTGGATGACCCCCATGTGTTAATCACTGGTATCTGGCTTTCCTTAGTTTTCTGCCCTCCAACTAGGATCAGCCCAGGCTGAAATAGGTACATTAAGGCAATGGCGAGCTGATTTCTGTTAACTTAGAAGCATTTTATTAACAGTCGATGATCAAAGTTCTTTGTCAAACAATGAAAATAAATGTCAGTATGTTTACTAAAACAATCTCTAACTAGGTTGAAAGAAAGCCTTAGGTAGCTCCCAGGGATCATTAGGTGGGCTTATCAACTATAATCTAATTCCCTAACAATAAGAATTACTTGAAAAACACCCAGCCTTTTCAATCAGTTTAATTCAATTTAATTCTGTTTTGTTAAACTGATCATTTGTTCAGAACCTACACTGCTCTGTTTCAGACATTGGAAATATGAAGATAGATTAAACATGATTCTGGCAGAGAGTTAAGATGGTGGAGTAGTAGGAGGACCCTATGCCTGCCTCCTAGCTAGATAAATATCAAATCATTGTGAACACCCAAGAAATCCATCTGAGGACTAACAGAACAAACTGTACAACTAGAGGGAGAGAAGAAGCCACGCCGTAGAAAGTAGGGGTGAAGAGACATAATTTGATGGAGATAAGGATTATAGTTGCTGCAGAGGGGAGGGATCCCCGATCATGGAGACAGACTAGGGAGGGACAGGAGGAGAGAGAGCAACTCACAGGAGATAGCACAAGGAAAACACTTACCCAACATGACTGACTGGGAAAATGAGAGGAGCTGATTATTAAGTTCTTATAACCAGTGGAGCTCAAAGAATGGAATTTTAGAGGTGTGTATAATGGCTGGTATTGAGCCTGGCAGGTGCTGGAGTGCTTCTGTGAAGAAGGAGGGCAGAGGGCCAGGAGTGAATGGAACAACCTAAGGACCTCCCAGGATTTACTGGGAGAGACGCTTCTCCCTTCTTGTAGTACATCTGGGAGAGGTGGCATTGCCTCTCAGGGGATAAAAGCTCTAGCAGGTCATTGTGCTTCCCTGTACCTTAAGCATAGGGACATTGATATCTTCTGAAGGCAGCTAACCCGGACCTAGGCTTTTGCTGCACTTTACTCTAGGCTCCAAGATCCTGCATGTTGGTGCAACTGCCTTCTGGGACAAACTGACACCAGCCCCAGCACAGGAGATTCTCCCCTAGAGGACCAGCATGGGTCCATACCACATTGGGTACCTAAAGTATGGAGTTCTGAAACTCAACTGGCATTTCTGAGATAAAACACAGATGCACTGTGCTGCTGGGCAGGCAGAAACCCCAAAAACAGACAGGCTGAAGGGAAGGGGCCTGGGGGATGCTGGGTGCAAACAAGGGAACATTGTTTGCTCTTCTGTGAGGGCTTCCCAGACAGCAGCAGACACAAATTCCTCACTCTGGAGGCAAAGAAGACAGATGACATCATTTTTCTCCCTTGCCCATTAGCCAGACTGACTTCAGTGAGCAGCACAGTGCCAACACTGGAGGCCTGAGCAGTGTACACCAACTCTTGCCCCCCTGAACTTTCAGGTGCTTCTTTACTAGGTCAAGTGTGACTGACACCAGAGCAATGGGCCTTTCCCCCAGAAGGCCAGCACAAACACCTTGTACACAACAAGTCTACTAACCATAGAGTGCTTCAAAGCTTCATTTCTAGTTGAAAAAGTGTCAGGCCTGTTTCAACAAGCAGACTAGAGCATACCTAGTTAAAACTCACCACTTTCTAAACAAGGTCCAAACACTGTCCACTATAGGGAAGGAGAAAATCTGCAGAGGACAGACATGAGAGAAACAGCAGTCAAAGTTCACATAGCACACTAGAAACAGTTCCTGAAGCACCAGACCCTGAACACTATATGACTTCTTCATAAAGCCATTACTCTCAGGAAAAGGAAGCATAGTAGGCTTTCCTAACACATTGAAGAATGCAGAGACCAACAGAAAATGCCTAGATGAGAAATTCATCCCCGAAGAAAGAAGAAGAAAAGGTCACATACAGGGATCTAATCAAAAGAGATATAAGTAATATGCCTGATCCAGAATTTAAAACAATACTAGCTGAGTTTGATAAAAGCATAGAAGACAACAAGGGATCCTTTACTACACAGATAAAAGACCTGATCGCTAGTCAGACCAAAATAAAATAGGCTATAACTGAGATATGAAAATGACTGGATGTATTGACTACAAGATGGAAGAAGTAGAAGAATGAGTAGATTATATAAGATAACATTATGGAAAATAATGAAGCTGACAAGAATAAGTAAAGAAAAATATAGGATCATGAATGTAGACATAGGGAACTCAGTGACTTCATAAAGCATAATACATTCATATCATAGGAATGCCAGAAGAAGAAGAGAGGGAAAACATGGTAGAAGATTTGGACAAATTATAGCTGAAAATTTCCCTAATCTGGGAAAGGAAACAAACATCCAAATCTGGGAGGCACAGAGAACTTGCATCAAAATTTTTAAAAGCCAGCCAACACCAAGACATATCATAGTAAAATGTACAAAATACACGGATAAGGAAAGAATATTGAAAAAAGCAAGGTATAAACAAAGGTCCTTAGTTTACAAGAGAAGACAAATAAGGTTCATAGCAGATCTGTCCACAGAAATCTGGCAGGCCAGAAGAAAGTGGCATGATATATTCAACGTGTTGAATGGAAACCACATCCAGCCAAGAATACCTTATCCAGCAAGGCTGTCATTCAGAATAGAAGGAGAGACAAAGAGTCCCCAGAACAAACAAAGACTAAAGGAATTCATGACCACTACACTAGCCCTCCAAGAAATATTAAAGGGGACCCTTTGATCACAGAGAGAGACCCAAACTAACAAAGACTAAAAAGGAACAGAGACAGTCTACAGCAGCAGCAACTTTACAAGTAATACAATGGCACTAAATTTATATTTTTCAATAATTATTCTGAATTTAAATGGACTAAAAGCTCCAATCAAAAGACATAAGGTATCCAAATGGATAAAAAAACAAAACCAATCTATATGCTGCCTATAAGAGACTCAATTTAGACCTAAAGATACCTGGAGTTTGAAAATGAGGGCGTAGAGAACCATATGTCATGCTAATGGACATGAAAAGTAAGCCAGAGTAGCCATACTTATATCAGACAAACTATATTTTAAATGAAAGACCATAACAAGAGATGAAGTAGAACACTGTATCATAATAAAGGGGTCTACCTAACAAGATCTAAAAATTGTAAATATTTATTCTAACTTGGGAACAGCCAAATATATAAAACAATTAATACCAAACATAAAGAACTTCACTGATAATATTATAATAGTAGGAAGAGACTTTAACATCCTACTTACAGCAATGGACAGATAATCTATGCAGAAAATCAACAAGGATACCCTGGCTTTGAATGACACACTGGACCAAACAGACTTAACAGATAATCAGAGCATTTCATCCTAAAGTAGCAGAATACACATTCTTTTCTAAAGCACATGGGTTATCCTTCAGAATAGATCACAAACTGGGTCACAAATCAGGTCTCAACAAGCACAAAAAGTTTGAGATCATATCATGCATATTTTCAGACCACAATGCTATGAAATTTGAAGTCAAACACAAGAAAAACTTGGAAAGATCACAAATACATGGATGTTAAAAATATCCTACTGGACAATAAATAGTTAACCATGAAACTAAGAAAAAATAAGAAAAATACATGGAAACAGGTGAAAAAGAAAACACAATGGCCTAAAGTATTTGGGTTACAGCAAAATCAGTCATAAGAAGAAAATATATAGCAATACAATCCTTCCTCAAGAAGAAAGTCTCAAATACGCAAACGAACCCTACACCTAAAGGAGCTAGATAAAGAATAACAAATGAAGCCTAAAGCCAGCAAAAGGAAAATAATAAAGATTAGAGCAGAAAAAATGATATTGAAATTATAAAAACATAATAGGACAGATCAATGAAACTAGGAGCTGGTTTTTTGAAAGAATTAATAAAACTGATAAACCCCCAGCTAGACTCAGCAAAAAAGAAAAGAGAAATGACCCAAATAAAAAAAATCACAAATGAAAAAGGAGATATCAAAATCAACATTACAGAAATACAATTATAAGAGGATATTATGAAAAATTACATGTCAACAAATTGGGCAATCTAGAAGAGATGGATAAATTCCTAGAAACATATAAATTACCAAAACTGAAACAAGAAGAAATAGAAAAATTGAACAGACAAATAGCCACCGAAGAAATTGAATCAGTTATCAAAAATCTAATGAACAAATGTCCAGGACCAAATGGCTTCCCAAGGGCATTCTAACAAACATATATTTTATTTTTTAAAAGATTTTATTTATTAGAGAGAGAGAAAGAGAGTGCACAAGAGTAGAGGGGAGGAGCAAGGGCGGGGGAGGAGAAGTAGACCCCCCACTGAGCAGGGAGCCCAATGTGAGACTCAGTCCCAGGACCCTAGGGTCACATCTGTGCCAAAGGCAGACACTTAACTGACTGAATCACCCAGGTGCCCTCTTCCAAACATTTAAAGAAGAGTTAACACCTATCCTTTTCAAACTGTTCCAAAAAATAGAAATTGAAGTAAAACTTCAAAACTCATTCCGAGGGCAGGATTACTTTGATTCCAAAACTAGACAGAGACCCCAATAAAAAGGAAAATTACTGGCCAATATCCCTGACGAACATGGCTGCAAATTTTCTCAACAAAATACTTGCAAATTGAATCTAATAGGACATTAAAGAATCATTTACCATGATCACATGGGATTTATTCCTGAGATGCAGCAGTGGCTTAATATTTGCAAATCAATTGACGTGACATATCACATTAATAAAAGAAAGGTTAAGAACCATATGACCTTCTCAATAGATGCAGAAAAAGCATCTGACAAAGTATAGCATCCATTCTTAACAAAAATCATCAAGAAAGTAGGGATAGAGGGAACAAACTTCAACATCATAAAGGCCATATATGAAAAACCCACAGCCAGTATCCTCCTCAACAGGGAGAAACAGAGATTTTCCTCTCTGATCAGGAACAAGACTGGGATGTCCACTCTAATCATTATTATTTAATATAGTACTGAAGTCCTAGCCTCAGCAACCAGACAACAAAAAGTAATAAAAGGCATCCAAACTGGCAAGGAAGAAGTCAAACTTTCACTATTCACAGATGACATGATACTCTATATAGAAAACCCAAAAGACTCCACCAAAAAGTTGCTAGAATTGATACAGGAATTCAGCAAATTTGCAGGATACAAAATCAATGTATCAAAATCTGTCACATTTCTATACACGAATAATAAAACAGCAGAAAATGAAATCAAGAAACCAATCCCAAAAAAAAAAAAAAAAAAAAAAGAAACCAATCCCATTTACAATTGTACAGAAACCATAAGTTATCCAGGAATAAACTTAATCAAAGAGGTAAAAGACCTGTACTCTGAAATCTGTGGAACATTTATGAAAGAAATTAAGAAAGACAAAGAAATAGAAAAACATTCCACATTCATGGATTGGAAGAACAAGTATTGTTAAAACATCTATACTTCCAAAGCACACTACACATTTAATGCAATCCCTATCAAAATAGCACCAGCATTTTTCATACAGCTAGAACAAACAATCTTAAAATTTGTATGGAACCACAAAAGACCCCAAATAGCCAGAGGAATGTTGAAAAAGCAAAGCAAAGCTGGAGGCTTCACAGTTTCGGACTTCAAGCTGCATTACAAACCTGTAATCATCAAGACAGTATGGTACTGGCACAAAAGCAGACATAGAGATCAGTGGAATAGAATAGACAAAACCAAAATGGACCCACAACTATATGGTCAGCTAATCTTCAACAAAGCAAGGAAGAATATCCAATGGAAAAAATACACTCTCTTCAACAAATGGTGTTGGGAAAACCAGATAGCAACACATGAAAGAATGAAATGGGATCGCTTTCTTACACCATACACAAAAATAAATTCAAAATGTATGAAAGACCTAAATATGAAACAGGAAACCATAAAAATCTTAGAGAAAACCACAGGCAGCAACCTCTTTGACATTGACCATAATAATTTCTTAGTAGACACATCTCTGGAGGCAATGGGAACAAAAGCAAAAGTGAACTCTCATTGAGATAAAAAGCTTCTGCACAGTGAAGGAAACAATCAACAACATTAAAAGGAACCTTTGGAATGGGAGATTTGCAAATGACACACCTGATAAAGAGTTAGTATCCAAAATATATAAAGAACTTATCAAACTCAATACCCAAAACCCAAATAATCCAGTTAAGAAATAGGCAGAAGACATGAATAAACATTTTTCCAAAGAAGACATACAGATGGCCAACAGATACATAAAAAGATGCTCAATATCACATGGTACCAGGAAAATACAAATTAAAACTACAATGAGATACGACCTTACACCTGTCAGAGTGGCTAAAATGAACAACACAGGAAACAACAGATGTTGGTGAGGATGTGGAGAAAGGAGAACCCTCATACACTGTTGGTGGGAATGAAAGCCCGTGCAGCCACTCTGGGAAACAGTATGGAGGTTCTTCAAAAAGTTAAAAATAGAACTACCCTATGACCCAGCAATTGCATTACTAGGTATTTACCCAAAGGATACAAAACTACTGATTCAAAGGGGCATGTGCACCCCAATGTTTATAGCAGCATTATCAATAATAGCCAAATTATGGAAAGAGCCCAAATGCCCATCAACTGATGGATAAAGAAATTATAGAATATTTTCAGCCATCAAAAAAAGTGAAATCTTGCCATTTGCAATGACATGGATGTAGCTAGAGCGTATTATGCTAAGTGAAATATGTCAGTCCGAGAAAGACAAATACTATATGACTTCACCCAGATGTGGGTGAAACAAAACAGATGAACACATGGTCAGTTAGCAAAAGAAAGAGACAGGGAGGGAAACCAAAAAAGAGACTCTCAAGTATAGAGCACAACCTGAGGGTTGCTAGAGGGGAGGTGGAAGGGTGATGGGCTAAATGGGTGATGGAGATTAAAGGGGCACTTATGATGAGCATGGGGTGTTAGATGTAAGTGATGAATCGCTAAATTCTACTATTGAAACAAGTATTGCACCATATGTTAACTAACTAGAATTTAAATAAAAATTTGAAACATAATAGGAAACTAAGTATGTACTTTCTGTTAGCTAACTGGAATTAAACTTTAAAAAACATAAGGACAAAAACAAACAAACAAACAAAACAAAAACAAAAACAAAAAAAAAAAACATAAGGACTGGGCAGTCCCGGTGGAGCAGCGGTTTAGTGCCGCCTGCAGGTCCTGGAGACCTTGGATTGAGTCCCGCTTCGGGCTCTCTGCGTGGAGCCTGCTTCTCCCTCTGCCTGTATCTCTGCCTCTCTCTCTGTGTGTCTCTATGAATAAATAAATAAAATATTTTTAAAAATAAAAATAAATAAAAATAAAAAACATAAGGACGCCTAGGTGGCTCAGTGCTTGGGCATCTGTCTTTGGCTCAGGGCGTGATCCTGGAGTCCCAGGATCGAGTCTCACATTCGGCTCCCTGCAGGGAGCCTGCTTCTCCTTCTGCCTACCTCTCTGCCTCTCACAAATAAATAAAATCATTAAAATACTTTTTAAAAACATAAATAAATTAAATATGATCCTGCCCTTCAAGGAATTGTGATTATGGTGACACGGTCATGTATATAACTAATAGGAGAGATTAAAACCAGGGCTTAATAATGACATCTGTACTGTGTTAAGAGGACAGTGTGGAGGAAATAAAGGAGTTAACTTCTACCTAGAATTTATTACATCCTAGGCACTGAGCTAGGTGCTTTCATATTCCCCCTTCCTCCTATTTTTCACAAGAACCCTAAGAAGAAAGAATTTTTATCCCTAGTTTTTAGAAGAAAAAAATTGAGCATCTAGACAGTTGAATACCTGGCCTAGGGTCACATGACCTTGGCCAGCAGTGACAGGATGCCCATGCAACCATTCTAGAGCCTGTGCTCTTTCAAACTGCCAGGGTTAATTTTTATGAGAGGATCAGAGTAGCTTCGTGAATAATAGGGGTACTGGAAATGATACATAGGTTTCAACAGAAGGAGATTGAGGTAAGTGCCATCCAGACATTAGCAATAAGTTCATCCCTTCTTTTGGTATAAGTTGCTGGAGAAGTTACCTTACTTGCAGCCTGACACAAACCTCGTCTGAGGGTAGGCAGTATCTCCACTCCCCAACTCACTGCCTACAATTCTTCCCTAATCTGGTTAAAATATTGTTCTTGTGGCACATCTATGTCCCTTTTATAACTGGAAATCCCCCAGATTGGTCTCCTGTGGGTATAAAGACTGCCACAATTTCACATCCAGATTTGTACTGAGTGGGCCAAATTTGAACACTGGAATTTGTAATGTATAGGTCAGGAGCAGGGAATATGGTCAGTTAACAAGGGATTGAATTTTGTCTACATCCATCAATAGCTCTATGACCCTGCTTGTTTTTTAAAAATAACTTTACTTTTTAAAATAGTTTTAGGTCTAGCAAGGAAAAAAAAAGAAAAAAAGCAAAGATAGAACAGAGAGCTCCCTTATTCCCCACACCCTTATTAACATCTTACATAATATGCCTCATTTGTTGCAATTAACAAACATATTGATACATTATTATTAACCAAATCCCATCCTTTATTCATAGTCAGATTGTCTTCCTTTCTAACTAAAGTCCTGTTTCTGTTCCAGGTTCCCATTCAGCCTGCCATACTACATTTAGTCCTTGTCTCCTTGGACTCCTCTTAGCTGTTAAAGTTTCTCAGGCTTTTCTTGTTTTTAATGACCTTGACAGTTTTGAGGAGGACTAATCAGGTATTTTGTAGAATGTCCTTCAGTTGGGATTTGTCTGATGTTTTTTTCCCATGATTAGTCTTGTGTTTCGAACAGGAAGATTACAAAGGTAAAGCACCATTTTTATCACATCCTATCAAGGGAACATGCTATCAATATAACTTATTGATGTTGAGGACTGTTGATCTTGAGCCTGACCACCTGGTGAGGTAGTGTTTGTCAGGTTTCTCCCTGTAAAGGTATTCTTTTCCCCCTTCTCCATACTGCAGTGTTTGGAAGAAAGTCACTACATGCAGCCCACACTAAAAGAATGGGCCCTTTTGCCTTTTGTGCCTCAGTTTCCTCAGATATAAAATTGAAGCGAATAATAGAACATGTTTTGTAGATATGTTGTGCACACTGAGTTAATAAATGTAAAACATTTAGAACAGTGCCTGGCACAGACTAAACTGTAGATATTTTTTTTTAAAGCTTACTGTTACTTTGCTTTTATATCAGCTACCGTGGAAAAGCACATTGAGATAGTTGTTCATACATGTGTTCATTCATCCATTCTATAGGTATGTTTGGAGTACTGTGCCTACTAGGCCAGGCACTGTTCTAACCCTAAGGTTACAATGAGCAAAACCAAATACAGCCCTGACCTATAGAATGTAGCGCAATCTAGCAAGCGAGAGAGAGAAATTAATGAAGTAATCACACAAATGAATATATACTTCCAAATAATGACAAGTACAATGATAAGTCATGTTGTGCTATACGGGCATATTACGGGGAATCTACTTATTTCTTCTCTGAAGTGACAGCTGAAAGATGGAGCCCTGGGGAACACATAGCTAAGGAAGCAACTGTGAGAAGAGCAGTATGAGTAAGGGACAGAAAGTGAGAAGAGTAGTATGATGGGAAGCTGCACAGGTAGGCAGAGCCACACCAACAGTGCCTGTGGACCACACTTTGGGTGTTTATCCATAGTAGCCTTTGCAGACTTTCAAGCAAAGAGTGACCTGATCCCATACCAAATATCAAAGAGATTACCCTAGCCAAGAGTGAAGCCAGGATTGAAAGAGGTCAGAGTAGATGTGGGGAGGCCAAGCTTCTGCAGAAATCCATGTGATAATTATGCCAACTCATACCAGACAGATGGTTACAAAGAAATGAGAAGCAGAAGCTCTCCAGAGTGGGACACAGACTGGGAATGTGAGGGAGCCAGCACCATGAAGCAGGACTCTACTTTTCTGTCTTGGGGAATTAGATGGAAAGCAGTGATATTTAGGGAAAATGACACACTGAAAGAACACAGGTATGAAACACAGGGTGCATGAAAGGATGATGCAAGAGTGTAAAGGATTGGGGTCCAGGTGGGTAAGGACCCTGAAAGCCACCTGAAGGAGCTTGGACATTGTACATTAGAACAGAGGAAAGACAGGAATATTTTAGGCTTGCCCCTAACATTTTCGTGGTCCAGGGAAAGAGTCTAGATGGAGTTCCTAATTCTGTATGCCCTAAAACTTTTCCTCACCACAACTCATTCAAAATAAGGCAACCTCTACCCTCAACGAGCCTCTAACCCCTCATCCATATCAGCATTGCCCTTTTAGGTTCTTGAGCCTAAAAGAACCTAAAGCTGAAAGATTAAAATTTATAATTCTCAGACTCTCCGGAGTTTGGTGCTTGAATGTAGATATTTGGGGAAAGTCACCCCTTAGCTCATGGTCTCCAGTTCCTGGTCTGTCTGCCTCATTGTTTCCATCCTCTGACTTCCCCTGCGTCTCGAAGGACATCAAGTACAAGTCTATGGACAATCCAGCCCACTCATCCAAGCTCTAAACCATCTTCCCCATTACATCCCTCAGGAAAAGCAGCTGTCCCGTGGCCACCCCACACAGATTCCAGAAGCCAATTGGACAGGAGTGTCTACGATCCTGGATATCTACAGTGAGGATACTAGGATATCCTGGATATCTATAACAGGGACATATATTCATGTGCGTGCTGTGAACTCTTCTCTCACCTGCTGCTTGTTTTACGCCAGTTATATTCCCCATTAATATTAATACACTGTTGTATTGTTTTAAGCATAACTTACTTACTGCCCATCACATTTAAAATTTACTATTTTGGGGACACCTGGATGGCTCAGTGGTTGAGCGTCTGCCTTTAGCTCAGGGTGTGATCCCGGGGTCCTGGGATCAAGTTCTGCATCAGGCTCCATGTAAGGAGCCTGCTTTTCCCTCTGTCCATGTCTCTGCCTCTTTCTCTGTATCTCTCATGAATAAATAAAATCTTAAATAAAATAAAATTTACTATTTTGAAATAACAGAAAAATTTAATGCCCTTACCTTTCCAAACTTAATGATTGACTGAGATAAACGCTGCTTCCCTCTGAAAGCTCAAGTAAAAGAAAAATTATCGTAATAACAAATATCATCACCATTCATCTTGGTGGTAATTACCCATTCATGCCAACACCCCTCAAGATTTAAACACCAGTTAAAATGCACAAAGATGAACAGACTGAAGAACGTAGCTTATTTATTTACTTCCAAAGTAAAAGTGCCATTCTACACTCCAAAGACTTTAAGACAAATCTGACAGCCTAAATTACTCCCTACCAAAGGAAATCGCTTTGATAGAATAAGACATTAATAAACAATCTGGATTTTCCTCATTTACTTTTACTTTAGTTTTCATTTCTACTCTACATTTTAAAAGGAAATTTGTGATAAAATCCTTACACGACAGCAGATAGAAATGTGAAGTTAAGAGAAAGATATCAGAAGCTATTTAGAGAAAAATGAGAATAATTTTATCAGCAACTGAAATAAGACATTATTCATGAGCATTAAATTAGCTCTGAGTTTCCTAGCAGCCAAAGTAAAGTATCTCTCTCAGACCTTGCAAGGAGCATGTTCTCTATTCTTTAAAAGAGACACAACTGCCTCTGCTACCAAACTAATATCAAACAGTCATATCAAACATATCAAACCAAGTAGCAATGTTAAGGGCTGCAAAAATTTCTTCATTTCATTATTAGCCCCACATATAATCTAATTGTGTATCAAGAAACGTGGAGAATAATCTAATGCCAAGTACGTGCTTCCTGAAGAACAGGATCGTTGCAGGGATCAAGATTAGAGAACCCAGAATATAGAGAGCTGGTGTGTCCCTGATGCTCTCTGTCACACACCAGTTGGCTCAGGAGCATCTGGTAACCAATACAACAGTGAGCTTTAAATGCTTATGCTCCCGTTCACTAAAAAACGTGTTTCAAAAGGTTTATATTATAGTTAGCAAAAAGGAAATACACATGTAAAGAATTTCAACCTCAAAGAAAATATGGCTTAATTTATAATGCCGTTTATAAATGATCGCAGCAGCCAAATTGAAGTCTAGACAAAAAATTGTAAAAGTGTAAGTTATGTCTTGGCATCTACTCAGCTTGGTATCCTTTCACCACGGTGGACATATGCAGAAACTGAGATTTCTAAATTATCGAATGGCTACAGAGTACTTTCTCTCTTCCTTCTAAGTAATAGAATCCCAAATTTGTTCAGGTTAGCAATATATCCAGCTTAAAATAATCAGTTTCCGAACTCCCTTGCAGCAATGGCTGGATATGCTGGTCTTGGGACACAATTATGGCCAAGGAGATATGAGCAAAGTCTACCAGAAGGGCTGTAGGGAAGTTGCTAAATAGGACAAACTCAAATCACACTTGTGCTTTTTATTTCCCCCTCTCCATCCTTCATCTTGTTAGAAAACAAACAAGATATCTGGAGAAAGACCAGCCATCTGGGGACAACGAGCATAAAAAAAAAACAGAGATGAGAACACTGAAAAGGGAGCTGGAAAGAGCCTGGGTACTTGACAACTCCCTCGAGCAGTTCCACCAGGTCTGGACTGCCCACCCCCGCACTTCTTATGACATGAGAAAATAAAATCCTTTTCAGTTAGCCTCTGTAGATGGGTTTTTGTTACACTCAGCAGAACGTAATCCCTAACTGAAAAATAGGCGCATATCTCCCTCTCTAAATGCCTCATTCAACAAACTGAAAGTAAAATTGAGACTTCAAGTCCGGGGAGAATGGGCAGAAGAGGATAAATCTCCCCCTCAGTGTAGCATTCATTCTGGTGGCAGAAGCATTGCAGGTGTCACCAAATCCTGTTTTCCTCTTGGTCCCGCTGCTGAGCACATTTCACAGCTTTCCCCAGATGTGGCCATGTGTCTGAGTTGTGCCCAGGGAATCAAGGGAAGGGAGTGATGTATGCCATTTTCAGATTTGGTGCATTAAAGCCTTCCTTTGCAATTTTCCATGTTAGCTCTATTCCCATACTCCAGCTGAATGTGAAGGAGGAAGAGTGCCTGAAAAATGACAAGAGTCACACAAAGGAAAAGGCCCAGTTCCCTGACCCAGAAGGCAGAGCCCTGCTCTCGCAGAAGCTGGGCACACACAAAAAAACATTTCTTGTGTGAAGTCACCAAGATTTTGAGGTTGCTTTTACAGAAGTCATTGTACTATGAATATAACTCTAGGAATGGGCTCCAAAGTAGAGGGCAAGCACTGTAGGAGATATGCAAGACGATCCGCTGAGGTATAGGATGAAAATATTATAACTACATTTTTAATTAACCAATTTTGGGCCATTTTTTAAAAAGATTTTGTTTATTCATGAGAGACACACACAGAGAGAGAGGAAGAGACACAGGCAGAGGCAGAAGCAGGCTCCATGCAGGGAGCCCAACGTGGGACTCAATCCCAGGTCTCCAGCATCATGCCCTGGGCCAAAGGCAGTGCTAAACTGCTGAGCCACCCGGGCTGCCCTTGGGCCATTTTTGTTTTTTGGGGTTTTTTTTTTGGGGGGGGGACATTTTTAAATGTGCATAATATGTTGGTAAAGTGCTGTATAAATATACTTACAGTGAAAGTATACCCCAAAAAAGTTTTTTACTTAATGAGATGCACAATTCTAAAAAATCATGAATGCCATTGTTCTAGAGAATTGATTTTAAAGCATTTTTAAGATACAGAACTCTCATCATTTATTTTTTTAAAGATTTTATTAATTTATTCATGAGAGACACAGAGAGAGGCAGAGACATAGCAGAAGGAGAAGCAGGCTTCCTGTGGGGAGCCTGATGCAAGACTCGATCCCAGGACCCCAGGATTTCGACCTGACCCAAAGGCAGACACTCAGCTGCTGAGCCACTCAGGCATCCCAAAACTCATTATTTAAATGAGAACTTCCACATGAGGCCATTAGGGAAAACAAGTGATGGCACTGCTGCTGTAGTGGATCAGGGTGGAAATCCCAAGCCCCATCCCTCTCAGCCCCATCCCAGAAAAATGAACTATACCAGGGAACAAGTAGAAATCTCAGTATTGACATTTTACACAAGACTTTGATTTTTTTAAGCAATAATGCTATATAGAATCTATGGAACATTCTATAGACCCTTATAGTTGACATATATTTCTTGGTTTGAATTGGTCACTTATATATTGGTCCTTACTCCAGGGTGAAGAGGTTGGGACATCTGACCACTTAGCTTTGTTTGGCTCTACTGAAAAATTTCTTCATCTTTGTCTAAACCGAAGGAACAGAGCAAGAGGATGGAAAAAAGAGAGGAAGCGGCAAAGCTAAGAAAAGTGTTTCTTGGGCAGCCTGAGAAACCAGCAGCTGCTTTTAACATCTTCAGCTTCTACTCGCAGATGAAACAAAGAGGCCAAGCAGAGGCCAAGCCCCATATCCCAGTTCTTCTTTCATTAGGTTGAGGGTGTAAAGGAGCTCAGAATTTAGCCCAAAGAAACTACTTAAAACCATTTAGAAATGAGAAGTCTTGCGTGAAATTAAACCTATGTTACTGATAAGTGTGAAATATAAAGAATTATTCACACAACAAAGAACCCCAGAAAATGTTGTTTCTATGGCAAGACTATCCAGAAACCCAAATGCACTCAGGGAACTTGGAGCCTGTTTCTTATTTATTTCTTTGAGAGAGAAAGAGAGCATGAGCAGGGGTGAGGGGCAGAGGGAGAGGAAGAAGCTGACTCTCTGCTAAGGAGGGAGCCCCACATAGGACTCGATTCTCAGGACCCTGAGATCATGACCTGAGCTGAAGAAGACAGATGCTTAACCAACTGAGCCACTCAGGTGCCCTAGAGCCTGCTTCAGTCACCTCCAACTCAGAGAAAATGAGGTCAGCAAATTAACAAGTGTCAATTTGAAGTACACAAACCTCTGACTAATTTCTTTTTTTCTTTAAGATAGAGAGAAGGAGAAGGAGATAATAACAAAATTACCCTCAGCAGCCGAGTACAGACTGAAAGGAATAATCAATTAGAACTATTATTTGACTTTCTATTGTCTCTAGTGAGCTTATGCTGTCAAATATTTGCATCTGTTTTTAAGCTATCACTGTCTCTTAATTTTTGAATGTATAAAAATAAATGTTTTTCGACTTATCCCCCTATTATGGCACCATCCATCTTATAGACTACTTCAGGCTTCATCGAGTCCATACAATTTATATTGCCAGAGATCACAGAGTAAGCAGTAGTTAATTAGAGTTGCAGGTCTTCCATCCCTAAGTGCTTTCCCCAGCCAGTGCCTTCACTTGGGTGCCCAGCTCCTGACAGGTACCGATGATGTAATTACTATCTCAGCCTACTGTATCGCGGTGCCAAGGATATTCATATCATCAGTGTTGTAAGGGCAGAGCTATCTTTGAACTCAGTGTTGCTTATTACATGAACATAAAGCAACTCAGAGTACAATAAAAAGGAATTCTCTAAATGGACTGTCCCTATACGAATATTCATTTGCTTCTCGGTGACAGATGCTGTCACAAGGCTTATACGCAACTTCTCTTTCTTTTCCTCCCCTTGAATATGTTTGCTGTCCTGATGATAAATCTACGGTCTATGCTGAGCTGAAGAAAAATAGCTGGGACTTTTCTGTATGCCAAGGCTGTGGGCCACATCTATCATCCTCTTGCTTTGTTTTCCTTTTAATTATCTCACTTGAGTCAGAAACTTGACTTCAAATCATAAGCCTAAGGAGAAACTAGATTTTAATTTACAGAAGCACAGCTAAATATTTTTGTTCTAAGACTATATTTCATAATAAAGATGGGAGCCCCAGGGCTCTTTATTTTTTTATTTTTTTTTCCCAGGGCTCTTTAAACCAAATGGCAACTATAAACATTTTTCTTTGTGGCATTTTTTTTTTGGCTTTAAAAAACAAACCTGACTTCACCTATAACCCATCAACCAAAAAGTTATTATAAGATTACATTCCCTTTTTCCAATCTGCCACCCAGCACACAATACCATGAATTAATCACACATTAGAGATGAATTTTCTTAAATGGGAAATTTCTTCAGGAACTTATAAAGGTTGATTTAGGCCTCTAGCTGGGGCTAAGTGACCTCTTTGGAGGAGGGCCCATTCTACTCTACTTACTCCATTGGGAAAGCACCCCCTTTTTCTCCTTATTTTCCCTCCAGCTCTTTCCCTCCCTGCCACCCCCAGAGAGACTAATAATCTGGGTATGTCTTAAGATTGCTCAAACAAGCTCACCTATCCATTAAGCACAAGGTCTGTTCAAGGGACCTCAACTGTGCTGCACATAGCTGAGTTGTTTTAGCTTCCCCCATAGTCCCAACATAAGGGTGAGCAGGATTATGGATCAGGTTCTATGTATGTCATAGTTCTGGAGAGATTTCACACCAATTAAGAGAACGGATGACCTCAGATCAGAGGAAGAGGAGGGAACATTTAACATTACCCAGGATTCTATCCAGCAGCCTTTGTCATTTCAAAGGGGATATATTAGTTCTGCATGTCCAAAGGTCTGGGTTAAGTGTTTTTATATTTGTTTTCTTTCAAGAAAAAGAAAAGACTTTACAACTTCCAATAGGAAAGGTGAGTTCATGTTTCAAGAAAACTGATTGAATGAAGTCAAACATGTCAGTGTTGTCAGTGATGTCTAAAAAGTTGAAAAAATCCAATTTTATAGGTCAGGTTGGGTGATGAAGTAGAAAACTAAACAAATGGAAGAAATCTATGGAGTAGGCTCAGATTTTAGAAATGGAAGGAGTTAACAGATCCTTAAATCCAAGCACAAAGTCAGTTAGATAAGGAAACTGAGTCTGCAACTTGTGCACAAAGAGTAAGTGGCAGAATGAGGGCAAGAACCCAGGTAGTCAGGGATTGCTGAGCACCCATGACATGCAACATGTCATATAATAAGGGGCTCTTAGTTTACTGACAAACACTTCCCAAAAAATCAGCAATATAAGTAGGACCCATTATAGCATTTCTCAAAATGGATTAATTATATGGTTTGTTTTCAAAGAACTCAATGAAAAAAAAAAGAATATCAAAACAAAATACTGCATTACATTAAAAAATGTTATTTAAATATGCATAAATGTAAAACTAAATCCCTTGTGCTTATTGTTCTTTTAAGCAATAATCAAATGGGAACAAATTTGAAAATTAAATACAAATAAAACTACAAAACCAATACAATCCAATTAATAGCATTATTCTATTGTGACAAATTTATGTGCTTTTGCTAAAACTGAATCACCTTTGAAAATATGCATGTGGTGCTGACTGCTAAAACACAAGTTCTTTTGGGCTAAGCAAGCCTACTTTGCCATGTATAAGGGATGTCATTTTGCCAGTTTCTTGTCTTCTTCCCCAGCCATAGAAAGTTAGGATCATTTTGTCCCAACACCCGCATGTATGTAAGCCCAGTGTTCAGTTACAAGATGGTCCAGAAGATGCCTAGACTGATTTTTAGACTGTCATCAAAACAAAAGCCCTAATTTTAAAGATTGTCATAGGACAGGGACCATAACCTCTAGAATATAGTTCCAGAAAGCTTTGAAAGATACTGGTCAATTTATTCTTTGAAGTTATTTTTTCATTGTTTTCCATTTAATATCCTAGAGTAGAAAGCTGGCTCAAAAAGAAATATTTTCAATATGACGTGATTAAGACAGAAGAGCTTTTTGTTGGATAGTTTTATATAATTTCAAGTTAGAAGATCATTTTAATACTTGAACTCTACCCACTACTATGAATGTACTCCATTAATTTTCTGGTAAGAGATTAGAGGACACTCTCTATATGCACAAAGTTTTGTCTTAGAGCTTACTGGGAATATGAAAATCATAAATGTAAATCAAAACAATGCAGCAGTATATATAAGTCCCTAGTGAAAATAAACCACAAGGTGGGAATACTGGCAGCATAGAGGCCTACAATAAGACCAGGGGGGCCGAGTGTAAGCATTTAAAACTATGATTTGCAAAACCACATCGATAAGGTTTGCTCTAAGTTTCTTCTATTATCAGAGGACCTAGTCATTTTCTTATGTCATTTTCATTTAAGCTTCATTGTGTACAACGTTGCACTAAAATTTCTTTAACCACAATTTCAGATTGCGTACTGAGTATGAAAACAGATTTCAATTTGTTGCAACAGGTGGAGAGAAGACTATTTATTGTTAAACACCCTTTGCCATACTATATGTTGGCAAATTGAACTTCAATAAAAAAAAAAAAACCTTAATTCTCAGATTCACAGTCCTTGAACTCTTTTATACTGAGAAGCACAACCGGTGTGTTAGAAATTCAACTGAGAAATCATCCATGGGGTGCCCATTGTCTGCCACGTACTGCACTGGGTGCTGAGAACACACAATGAATAAGAAAGAATAGTTCCTTGTAATGGTCACAGTCTAGATAAGGAGAGGACATTCACTCAGTCAATAACCATCATGGCAGGGCATCTAATGTTACAGTAGAATCAAGCACAAGATGAGGAAGGAGCACTGAAGAGGAACACATCATTGTGCCTGGGCTGGAGGTCAGGAAAGCCTTCCTAGAAAAACTACCTTTCTAGCCAAGCTTTGAAGCAATAAGGAGTTCACCAGAAACAAGACTAAGTGGGAGAAGATGCAGAGGAAACATAGACGCAAAGGCACGTAAGGATAAAACTGTATAATGTGATGACAATGATGGTAACATACAGCTAGCCTTCACTGCATGGCTCTGGGCACCAGGCACTATGTTAAACTCTCTAGGTGCGCTATTTCATTTAATCTTCATAACAGGTTTATCTCCATTTTACTGATGAAAATTTGAGCCTTAGAGAGATTCATCTGTCAACGATCCTACAGCTAATAAGTGGCAAAGTTCAGGTCAAACCTGGAACAAGGTCTCCATTTCAGTCTCTCTGCTCCACTGTTCAGAAAGCTATAAATAGTCTGATATTGCTAAAGCATGAATTAGAAAGCAGAGAGAAAGAAAAACATATCTGACTGCTAGAATACTATATTTCTATCAACATTTATTTGTATGAGGATAAAATATTATAAATCTCTCTTAAATCTCTCTCTCTTGCAAAAGATAGAAGTGATGCTTCATATACAAGCTATGCTATTAATGTTTATACATATTAGAGATCTTGGTTATATAATTTCTAAAATTTTTCTTAGGAAAGGTAGTTTTTTGTTTACTTATTATTTTTAATAGTTAAGTGGATATGATGAACATCTTCATAAGTTAGTCATGTGTAAATAAATCATAAATTAGACAAAACCCTTTATTAGTACAAATGTCCCAACTCCATGTTTGGAAATCAACACACACACACACACACACACACACACACACACACCAGCTATAGAAATATAGGATCTGAGGTTGACTCTAGAAACCAGTAAAATAACAGGGAATAGGATTGTTACTGAAAAAGTAGAGTTTTTAATTGGCAAACAATACAAAATTACAACTGGCATTTTTTTTGCTAATATGATTAAAAAGTCTATGGCACTATGTGCTTTCTTAGCCTTTGAGAAATTTTATTTGTTGTTTTTTTAATTTGAGTATTTGAGAGTTGAAGTGCAGTTGTCTCCTTAGTTGAGAATACATAAATATCATTCACATAGGGTCCTTAGTGAACCAAGAGTTAACAGTTGTAGGTTGTAAAATCATTTCCTTAAATGTCCTGCTCTCCTCAAGTGAGCTTGACAGAAAGGTGGATTTACGTATTTAAATTACCACAGTTGGAGAAAGGCCTTGTAGGGGAGCTAATCCCTTCTACCCAACAAAAGGGGAAATCATAACGAAAACAGCAAGCATGGAAACAATTTTCTAGCAACCTACTCATTAAGTGTCATGTGCTATATTCATTCTACTTAGCTTCTACCCAGCTCAAGGCTACCGTAAGACTGGAGATAGGCAGAAATGCCCATGTACAAAGATTTCTGGTTGAGCTAAGTGCTTGTCATTGATAAATCAAGAGCAATTATACCCATCTCACAGGGTTGTTGGGAGGATTAAATTAGATAATCCTAAATTAAATTAGATAATGTGTTCAAAGTGTCTTGCAGTCCTGGGCCCAGGCAGCATCCAATATAGGTTGATCCCAACCCCCTTCCCACACATTTTATTCCCTCCCTACCATCTGGTGGAGACTTCCAAATAACATCATTTTTCATTATAGTAGTTTCTTAGAAATCTGAGGGCAAAAATAAAAAACAATAAAATACAAGGAGTTTTTGTGTTTTTGTGCATAATCATTCGATGTTTTTGTGACTTCAAATAGTTGCTTCTGTGACTAAGTGGTAGGCATGAGAGGGTATCAAGATGATGGGGATTTACTGCTGAGCTCCATCTTGGGGCATGAAATTCACCAATAAATTATTGCAGCACAGTTTATAGCTAATACTGCTATGTAAATCACTGCTTAAGAGTCTTTTTTTTTTTAAGACTCAGTTTAAGTAACCAGATAGAATATAGGATATTTTTGCAAACAAATCCACCCTCCCCTAAAAAAGCCTCTCTTTGCTGTTTTCTTTCTTCATCATCTATTTTATGTAGGGAAGAAAGCATTCCTCTTTGACAGCAAAAATTAAACACCTAAGAGGCCAAAGAACTGCCTTTACTTTTGAATCTGTGAACAGTTATAAATTTAAGCCTCTATCTCTTCTAGTCTTGTTGCCATTTTTAATTTTTTTTTTATTTTATTCTACAAGATGGGAAAATATCAGGTTTGTAGGGAATGAGTGATTAACAAAATGCATGCAAATCAAGTAATTAATTTTAACCATATCTTCAGTGTCCTTATTGCTGACAGAAAAGGGGAGCTGGGAAATTTCATCTCAATTTGTCAATATTTACAATCTCTAAATTAAACAGCAATCACAATGGCAAATGTTCAGGGCTCCTGGCAGGCACTTTAACATTATGCAAGTTTTCGATTCACTTACTTGAACTAGAGATTAATATCATCTTCACCCACCCCAATATTAAAGTTCTTTTCACACTCACCAAGTTGTTTTCTAGAAATTATTTTTTAAAAAAACCACACAGATGCAATATGCATATGCTCAATTTATACAGCTATTCTGGGACAACCTGGGTAAGCAGGAGTTGGGGATGACAGAGAGTCCTTAGGATGTAGATACCTTTTTCCTTGCTACTAGTGCCCCAAACCACAAGATCACCCAATAAAAGAGTGAGTAAATGAAGACAATCTATCTTGATGGTTAGAAAGCTCTGGGTACTCAGGACCTCCACTTACTAAACGCCTGAGCTTTGGAAGTTTGCTTACCTTTTCTGTGCCTATCTTTCCATTAAAGAAAGTAACAACAGTAGTTAGGCTGTTGTGAGAATTAAATAAGTAAATAAATAGAAAGAACTTAGGATAATGCCAAGGCATATGGTAAATGCTTAATAAATTATTATTAGTGTTACTTTCAGACTTATTACGATTATTACTTATTACTTATCAGCTTATTAATATTACTATCAGACTCAACAATATTGCCCTTAAACAAAATGGACAGAAGCTTCATTATCTGGTAGATAGTCATTTTTCGGAAAATAAGTTTAAAGATTTTAAGGATTTCAAGCAGTTAGGCAGATCCAGTAAAGTAATGAGAGTTTCACTTGAGAAAGAAAAAGAAAGATACCTCTACATGAATCACATTAGAAAAATTACAGGGGGGGGGGGGGTTGCGGACTGTTAATTTGCAGTATAACAGAACAGATGACTTCATAGAAGGACTCTCTTCCATAAAGACATTTTCGTAATAGGATCCTCTGATGCCTATAAAGCAAAACTTGATTTATAAAAATATAAAGAACAAATAAAAAGTATATACATTAGCTTTTCAGCCATACTATAGGAAGTGGGTCTTGGGAAAGTCATTCATGAATCTGGTTTATGCCAGTTCCAGCAATCAATGTCTTTTCACCTGTTTATCATGTAGCTGACCATTCTTCTTGGATGTTTTCTCTACTTTTTCTCTCTTCCCTTCTACCTCTTTCTCAGTGTTTTGCTGGGCATTCCTCCTCCTCCTGACTTCCAAGTGTAGAAGTACTCTGGAACTACAATCCTTCACCCACTTCTCTTTCTTTACTCTCTGAGCCTGATTTTAAAACTATCTATACACAGCTCTCAAGTTTGTATTCTAAGGCCTAAACTTTCCTTCAAGCTCTGGATTGTGTCTCTACTTGATAAGGTCCCTAGATGTCTACTAGATATCTCAAACCAAGCATGTCTAAGACAGAGCTCCTGGCTTTTCACTTGAAGTCTGTTCCATCCTAAATCTTTCCCATCTCTGTCAGTGGCTCCATCATTCCCTATAAGCAGCCTATTTTGGTTCCTTAATTTCCCTCATATCTATCATCCAATCACCTCCCTTCCTCCATACACACACTCAATGCATTAGTAAACCTTATTTGTAATACTTTGAAATATATTTACCATTTTTTACCATTATATGTAACCACTACTTACCATTCCCGCAGTTATCACATTGGGCTATGGCAATAGTCTCCTAATTGGTATCTCACCTTTCACCTTTTTTGCCCCTATAATCACTCAAAATGATCCTTTTAAAATGTAAGTCAGATCAGTTAACTCTGTGGCTTAAAACCTCACGATGACTTCCTAACACATTCACAGTGCCCTCATCATGGCCTATAAGACCTATGTATACCATCACCTGCCTAACAATCTGCTACAGTTTTAATACTTGTGTCCTTCCCCGGCCCAAATTCATATGATAAATCCTAACTCCTAAGGTGATTTTATATATATATATATATATATATATATATATATATATATATATATATATATATATAGTGATTATATATATTCTATATATTACTTTATATTATATATATATATATACAGATAATTATAAAAGAGTATTATATATATATATATATATATATATATATATATATATATATATATATATAATGGAAACCTTGTAGGTGATTGGGTCAAGAGGGCTTTATTTTCTTGAATGGAATTTGTGTCCTTATCAATGAGGCATTAAAGAGCTCTTTCACCTGTTCAGGTAGGATAAAATGGGAAGTTGGCAGTTCGCAACCCAGAAGAGGGTTCTTACCATAATCCAACAATGTTGTCACCCTGATCTTAGACTCCCAGCATCCACAACTGTGAGCAGCAAATTTTCACTGTTTATAAACCACTAAGTCTATGGTATTTGTTATAGCAGCTCAAATGGACTAAGATACCATCTACTGTGTCTCCACTTGTCCACCAAGCTACAACCTCAGGGGCCTCCTATTTGTTCCTCAAACCACCAAGCTTGTTCTCCTCTCTCAGTTTTCATACTTTCTCTTCCTTCTGCCTGGAACATTCTTGCCCTGGATTTTTCTGTGTCTAGACTCTTGTCATGTATTCAAATGTCTTGACCAATCAATTCAAATTATCTACTACCTATACAAGATCTCTCTCAAGCCCCTTAAGTACTACCTGAAACTATATATTTACTTATTCATTGTCTATCTCATGAGTATATGAACTTGAATACAATATTTTTTTAGAAATTTTTAAAGAAATTTTTAAAAATATTTTTATTTATTTGAGAAAAAGAGTATAAGCAGGGGGAGAGGGTAGAGGGAGAGGGAGAAATAGATTTCCTGCTGAGCAAGAGGGGGAGGGCTCAATCTCAGGACCCTGAGATCAGGACTTGAGCTGAAGGCAGATGCTTAACAGACTGAGCCACCCAGGCATCCCAAATGAAATAGAGATTTTGCTTATTACCTCCACCACTATATTCTCAACTCCTAAGACAATCCCTGGAAAATAGCAGGACCTCAATAGAGATGTCCTGATGAATTAATCTGCTATCTTCCTCTTCAGCCTATAGCTCTAGAAAAATATCTTAGGTAACTGCAGTTAGGAGACAACTCAATATAACAAAATTGTCAGTAATAAAAAGTCATCGGTTAGTCCCTAAAGGCTTTTGAATCTAAAATATCACCACATACAAAGATATATTTATTTGAATCTCATCTCCATTATTCACCTGTATATATCTTTAACAATTTATTTAATCTTTCTGAGCTTCAGTTTCCAATAAAATGAGGATACTATTTGTGTTGTGTCATTAGGAGCATTAAGAGTTCATGGATTCAGGGGTCATGTCTTGATTTCATACATGCATTTGTCTGTTCAATCAACAACATTTTTATAGAATATCTAATATGTTCTAGACATTGAATTAGTTACGGAGAAGTTAGCCATCCAACAGTGAGCACAGCAGATATGATCTAGCCTCCTTGGGAGTTTACTTGCTAGTAGAGCATTATAATAAAGTGCCATTTTTATTTCAACAAGGAAAATACAATCAACATGGAATAAAGCATACTCTGGACAGGATATCAGAAAAGACTTCTTGAACTAAATTACATTTAAGGAAAAATATAAAGAATATACAATTACAGGTGTTATCTAGGTGGTGAGCTTGGGAGCCAACAGGAAGCAGACTTCTGTTACTTTAGCGTAATGTAAAGAAGTCAATATGCCTAAACTTCAGGATATGGAGAAACGATGGGGAGGCCACTGAGGTGAGCAGGAGTTCTAGGAGAATAGTAAGTAAAATATGGTAAATTTTTAACATAAAAACCTATGCAGAATTAGTAGCAGTGAACTAGCTGTATGCTCATGAATATATATGCAAAATTTATTGAGAGGAAAGGGAAGAAAGAATGAGAGCTATAACACAATAACACTTATATGATTTTAAATATACACAATGACTGTATATTTTATAAAGAATCACACATCAAACATATTTGAGTGTATGTCTTGGAGAGGGAGAATGAGTATGGTGATCAGAGATTAAGGAGAAAATAAATTCATAAAACAAGAAAGGGACCTTGCATGACCTGTTGATGAGAGCATAAAATGAGCTGAGAAGTGAGATTAACTCAATTCTGAATCTGAGTCCAAAGAGAAGGAACAAAAGGAAGAGGGTTGTGGGAGAAGGCCAGAAACTAGAGAACACTTAAGGCACGTTTGAAGAAGAGCAAATGGTTCTGTGTAGCTTGACATGCCCCTAAAATCACAGACATTTGCTTGCTCATTTCTAATCTGTCAATTCTCCACTAACTAGCCCTGCTGAGCCTTGTGGGCCAAGAAGCACAAGATCTGGACAGAGGTTCTCTCTGCCTCACTAGCTTGTTCTTGAAATGAAACAAAGAAACCCATATAGGTGTGTGCAAATTTAATATACATGAAATTAAATCACTGCAGGATTTCTATTTCAAAACTGGGAAACTAAAACAGCATTATTCCTTCTCAAAAAAAAAAAAAAATATATATATATCCCCCACATTTTAGCCTAAGCAGTTACCAGGAATATAAAGTGTCCCTGTCTGATGTAAAAAGAACTGAGGGATGCATCTGTCCCAGGAAATCACCAACTTTGATATAAAATACTGCAGACATGGGATGCCTGGGTGGCTCAGTGGTTGAGCATTTGCCTTTGGCTCAAGGCATGATCCCAGGGTCCTGAGATCAAGTCCCACATTGGGCTTCCCGCAGGGAGCCTGCTTCTCCCTCTGCCTATGTCTTGTCTCTCTGTCTCTGTGTCTCTCATGAATAAATAAATAAAATATTTTTAAAACTGCTGCAGACAAGTGGGTGATTAAATGTCAACTTTGGGAAGATCCTTCACAAACTTCTATAAGAAATACCAGCATTATGGAATTTTAGATTTAGCCCCCAAAAAGGAAAACATGAAACAAAACATGTTTCATAAATATTTTACTTCAAAAGTGCAAGTTTTAGTTTGGACTTTTTGCCCTAAAGTACTCTATAAAATGTATTTGCTTTTCTTTTTAATTATTTTATTTAAATATAATTAATGTACAATGTTACGTTAGTTTCAGGGGACAATATAATGATTCATCAATTCTACACATTTCTCAGGGCTCATCAAGATAAGTGTACTCTTAATCCCCTTTACCTATTTTGCACCTCACCCCACTCACCTCCCCTTAAGCAACTACCAGCATCTTCTTTGTATTTAAAAGTCTGTTTTTTTGTCTCTCTTTTTTATTTTATTTTTTTGTTCTTATTTCAAGTTCTTATTTAAATTCCAGTTAGCTAACATACACTGTTATATTAGTTTCAGGAGTAGAACTTAGTGATTCATCACTTACATATATACCCAGTGCTCATCACAACTGCTTTCCTTAATACCCATTACTCATTACATTTAGCCCATCCCCCTGATTACCCCCCTTCCAACAATCTTCAATTTGTTCTCTATTGTTGTCTTTTATGGTTTGCCTCCCTCTTTTTTTTTTCTTTCACCCAGGTTCATCTGTTTTGTTTCTTAAATTCCACATATGACCTATTTCACTTGCATTATATATTCTAGGTCCATCCATGTTGTTGTAAATGGCAAGATTTCATTTTTTATAGCTGAGTAATAGTCCATTGTGTGTGTGTGTGCATGTGTATGTGTGTGTATCACATCCTCTTTATCCATTATTTATCAATGGACACATGAGATGCTTCCATATTTTTGCTATTGTAAATAATGTTGCAAAAATATAGGAGTACATATAGCTTTTTGAATTAGTGTTTTCATTTTCTTTAGATAAATACTCAGTAGTAAAATTTCTGGATCATATAGTAATCCTATTTTTAATTTTTTGAAGAAACTTCATACTGTTTTCCACAGTGGCTACACTAGTTTGCAAACCCACCGACAATGCACGAGAGTTCCTTCTTTTTCACATTTTCACCAACACTTGTTATTTTTTGCGTTTTTGATTTTAGCCATCATTACAAATGTGCAGTGATATCTCATGGCAATTTTAATTTGCATTTCTCTAATGATTGAGCATTCTTTTCAATGTTTGTTGGTCATCTGTATGTCTTCCTTGAAAAACATCTATTCATGCCTCCCACACATTTTTTTTTTAATTGGATTGTTTGGGTTTTTGGTGGTGAGTAATTTAAGTTCTTTATATTTTGGATATTAGCCCCTTACTGAATATATCATTTGTAAATATCTTTTCCCATTTGGTAGGTTATCTTTTTGTTTTGTTGATGGTTTCCTTTGTTGTATGAGGGCTTCTTATTTTACTGTAGTCCCAGTACTTTAGTTTTGTTTTTGTTTCCCTTGTCTCAGGAGACCTATCTAGAAAAATGTTTCTATGGCTGTTGTCAAAGAAATTACTGCCTATGTTTCATTCTAGGATCTTTATGATTTCAGGTTTTTCATTTAGGTCTTTAATTCATTTTGAGTTTATTTTAGTGTATGGTGTAGGAAAGTGCTCCAGTTTCACTATTCTGCATATAACTGTTCAGTTTTCCCAATACCATTTGTTGAAAAGACTATGTTTTTTCCATTGCATATTCTTGTCTCTCTTTTGAAGATTACTTGGCCACAAAAGCATGGATTTATTTCTGGACTCTCTATTATGTTCTACTGATCTACTACTGTCTATTTTTCTGCCAGTACCATACTATTTTAACCACTGTAGCTTATATTAATATGCTGAAATCTGGGATTGTGAAACCTCCAGCTTTTTTGTTTTTTCTTAAGACTGTTTTGGCTTTTGTGGTTCTATACAAACTTTTGGATTATTTTAGTTCTGTGAAAAATGTTTTTGGTATTTTGATAAGGACTGCATTAAATCTTTAGATTGTTTTGGGTTGTATCAATATTGTAACAACAGTGTTTCTTCCAATCCATGAGCATGGAGTATCTTTTGATTTGTGTCATCTTTTCTTTCTTTCATCAATGTTTTGTAGTTTTGGGGGTGCAGCTTTTTCACCTCCTGGTTAAGTTTATTCCTAGATATATTATTACTTTTGGTGCAGTTGTCAATGGGATTGTTTTCTTGATTTCTCTTTCTGCTACCTCATTATTAGTGTAATTTTGTATATTAGGGTATATTAATTTAGTGTTCTGTGACTTTACTGAATTAATTTATTAGTTCCAGTAGTTTTTTTAATGTGGTCTTTAGGGTTTTCTTTATAGTTTCATGTCATCTGTAAATAGTGAAAGGTTTACTTTTTCCTTACCAACTTGGATACCTTTTATTTCTTTTTCTTGTCTGCTTGCTATGGGTAGGACTGCCAGTACTATGTTGAATAAAACCAGTGAGAGTAGACATCCTTGTCTTGTTCCTGATTTTAGTTCTCAGTTTTTCACCATTGAGTTTGATATTAGCTGTGGATTTTCCACATATGGCCTTTATTATGTTGAGATATGTTTACTCTTAACCTAGGTTTTTGAGAATTTTTATCATGAATGGATGTTGTACTTCGTCAAATGCTTTTTCTGCATTTACTGAAATGATCATATAGTTTTTATTCTTCCTCTTGTTGATGTGATGTATCATGTTGATTGATTGGCAAATATTCCTGGGACTTGCATTCCAGAAGTAAATCTCATTTGATTATGGTGAATATATATTTAATGTCTTGTTGGACTCAGTTTGCTAATATTTTGTTGAGAATTTTTGTTTGTATGTTAATCAGACTTACTGTTCCATATCTCTTTTTTCATAGTGTCTTTTCTGGTTTTTATATCATGGTAATGCTGGCCTTGTCGAATGAGTTTAGAAACTTTCCTTCCTCTTTTATTTTCTAGAATAGTTGAGAAGAATAGGTATTAACTTCTCTAAATAATTGGTAGAATTCACCTGTGAAGACTTCTCATCCTGGACTTTTGTTTGTTGGGAGTATTTTGATTACTGATTCAATTTGTTTGCTAGAAATTGGTCTGCTCAAATTTTCTATATCTTCCCGATTCATTTCGGAAGATGATACATTTCTAGGAATTTATTCACTTCTTCTAGGTTGTCCAATTTGTTGGCATATAATTTTTTATAATATGGTATTATAATTCTTTGTATTTCTGTGATGTAAGTTGTTATTTCTCCTCTTTCATTTCTGGTTTTATTTAAGTCTTCTTTCTTCCCTTTTTTATGAGTCTGACTACAGATTTATCAATTTTGTTGATCTTTTCAAAGAACTAGTTTCTGTCTTCATTAATCTGTTGTATTGATTTTTTTAGTCTCTATTTCATTTATTTCTGCTATAATCTTTATTATTTCCTTCCTTCTAGTTTTGGGGTTTTTTTCTTTCTTTTCTAGCTCCTTTGGGTGTAAGGCTAGGTTGTTTACCTGTGATTTTTCTTCTTGAGGAAAGCTTGTACTGCTATAATCTTTCTTAGAGCAGCTTTTTCTGTATCCCAAAGATTTTGTGCCATTGTGCTTTCATTCTCATTTGTTCCTATTTATTTTTTATTTCCTCTTTGATTTCTTGGTTGACCAATTCAATTTGTAGTAGCATGTTATTTAGCTTCCATGTATTTGTGTTCTTTCCAGATTTTTTCTTGTGATTGATTTCTAGTTTAATAGCATTTTGGTTGAAAAAGATTCATGATATAATTTCAATCTACTTAAGTATACTGAGACTTGTTTTGTGGCCTAACGTGATCTACCATACAATCTCCACATGCACTTGAAAAGAATGTGCATTCTGCTCTTTAAGGATGGAATGTTCTGAAAGTATCTGCTACTTTTCCAATGTGTCATTCAAAGCCACTGTTTCATTGTTGATTTTCTGTCTGGGTTATCTAGCCATTGATGTAAGTGGGGTGTTAATGTCCCCTACTATTATTGTGTTACTGCTAATTTCTTCTTTAATGTCTGTTAATAGTTGCTTTATGTATTTGTTCTTTACTTGAGGAGAATGTAGATCTTAAAACACCTTTAAATCAATCTATAAGCTATTATGACTCTATTTTTCTTTAGTTACTGAACACCTCAGGAGTGGAACATGATATATTTCAGAAAGCTTTATAAATGTTCATCAAATCATACATCAGTGCCTAACAGTGTAAAGCACAAGTCAAGTGAATTTACCTACAAAATAAGTAATTCTTCAGGTTTTAAAAATATAAAATGGATACTATAAGTTTTCTGCAAAGTTATAATTATGTACACATTTTACAACTAAGAGGACATTTAATAATATTAAGCATTAAGTTTTTACTAACTTATGAGCAACTTTCACATTGAAACTTTATAAATAAAAGTGCTATTTTCTCAGTAATCTGAACCACAGAGATATCTCAAATATAACACTACTACAAGATAGCCTAAACTCTATTATGAAAATAAATGAAAGCCCAGTGCTAGATGTAAGGTACATACATAAGTGTGTAGAAATGCAGTTTGATTTAAAACAAAAAAAAATTAGAAAAAAATGGCAAATCATTTTATGCAGCTCTTACTAAATGAAGTTGGATCAATACATAATCATATCAGGAATAGAATACTAAACTTAACTACTATTGGTTCTTCTTTAAAAAGAAAGAGAGATCAAGAGAGAGAAAGAGAGAGATCCCCTCACTCAAGGCAAAAATGTCAGAAGTTACCAGAATTTTAATTGCTCCCATACAAAATGAAGAAGCGAAAGCACAGTATCTATATCAACTTAAGAGACAGTACCACCTAAAGTTCTTAGCAGAACCAATTCACTAATTATAGCTCTGTTTACACACCTCCTGTCAAAGCTAATCATTTGTTTAATTTCTGAAATGGTGTTAGCAACCTTAAAGCCATCAGGACCCATGAAGGGTGATATATTAGAGATGCCACAGTTGAGGAGTAGTGTCTAGTTCAGTGCTTAGGAAATTCAGTTTATCTAACACTTGCCTGTGTGGATACATATGATCAGTATAGGGAATTTCAACTGGAAAATTACTATCTTTCCCACTTAGAGACTAAATAGAAACTAACTCATAAATTAATGATTGTTCTTCCTACTATGGATATTAGTTACCATTCATTTCTAAGCTTTTAACATATCTCCCCTCCCTCTGCAACTATTTTTCCCTGAAATTTTAAATAGATTTTTCTTATCGCTCTTCTTCTTAGGTGCTTAGAGGAATAAATACTATTATCAAGGTGTATTGCAAAAGTGAATACATTTTAATAGGATTACGATAGCAGAATCTTTATCCAGTGACTGTTGCAAAGAGAAGAGAAAAAGAGACTTCTGTTTTAAGATTATAGACTTTGAAATGAAAAGAGGATTATTTTATTAGCTTAGCAATTGATGTACAGCCCTCAAAGTCATGTTTCTTGTTTGGGAAAAGAATCATTTCAGGTAAACATGCTTTTAACTGGTATGACATTCATCATAGCGAAAGAGCTAGGGAAAATATAGTCAAAGATAGCCATTCTGCAGATCTCATGCCAGCTGTGGTTACTTTTTTCTGAATCTGAAAGGCAATCTGACATCCCAGTCACTAAATATGTGCAGCTGCTATGTATAAATAGTAGATAAATGAAATTGTATACAAAAACACACTCTCGTGGAGATTTGGATAGAAATATTTTCACTTGAACTATAAAATAAGTTAATGAATTTAGCTTTTCTGACACCTTAAAAAAAATGTTTAACCGAACATGGGCTAGGGACAGAGGTACCAGCATTAGGAAAGTGTTGATCTCAGAAAGATCTGAGCTATATCTGGTGAAACCACAAGACAGAAAGAGTCCAGGTCTGGAAGACATTAAACAGGTTTAAGGCCATGGTCCAAGAGAAAGCATCATGAGGGATAGCTAAGGCCAACTCCTGAAGGTCACTATCAGGACCTTGTTCTCTGGACAAAAATGGAATCAAGAGAAATCAGTAACTGGGGAAGGCTGCCTTTAAAGCAAAACACACTGATAAGATAGCTGATATCCACTGACCAGCACTCTTTTCCACACAGAACAGCCTCATTCCCTATAGGATGATCTGCCAACACGCATGGAATACCTCCAGTATGCAAAACTACATCATGCTTGGTCCCATCTTAATTTTCCTCTTGACTGATATTCTCTATACTCTAAAAAAGAGGATTTTCTCTATCCAGCATTCAGTAATATGAACACTATCCACATTTAATTTTACTATCATAATTAGAAAACCACTAAGACTGTGAGTTTTCACTTAATGTCATGATTTTGAAATAGTCTTAAACATTCTTCCAGCTATAAACTGTGAAAATATTTTAGAGGAAGAACTGAATGACTGATGGAAATGAAATTAAAAACTCTAATTAGTAGGGAAAGGAAGATATTCAAAATATACAACAACCAGTTTCCTTGCTGTACCAAGCACTCATCTTTTGCTTGATGAATTTTGGAGATAAAGATGGAACAGCCAGTTTTGGAGAAGTTCAAGGAGAGTGGAGATGAGGGATCTCACAGAGCAGTGGTTATATAGAGCAATGGTTACTATCAAATAATGTGGAAATATATCAATATTGTAACAACACTGGCCCTGCTGTACAGGTGCATACTAGATAAATACCAACCTAGTTATAATGAAATGAATTACATCAACAGTTGATAATAAGGAAAATGTCTTTAAAACATCATTCATGATTTGATCTATCCAAGATCAAATTCTATCTCCTAAAACACAATTACATAAACTTAAAACTGGATAACTACCAGATATCTTTTAGCAGCATTAATTTCATCCTTTTATTCTAAGGATTCACAAGAGGCTCCTCTGTCACTCTCTGTTCCTCCATGAACCCATCCAGTGATGACACATTTGGCTCTCTCCATTTTATAGAAGTACAAAGAAAGATAACAGTGAAGGAAGTGAGACGCCTGGGTGGCTCAGTGGTCTAGTGTCTGCCTTTGGCTTAGAGCATGATCCTGGAGTTCCAGGATCGAGTCCCACATCAGGCTTCCTGCAGGGAGCCGGTGTCTCTATCTCTCTCTCTGTCTCTCATGAATTAAAAAGAAAAAAAAAGTGAAGGAAGTGACGGTGTGAGGTGTGGTATGATATCTGTTCTTTTGACATTTCTCCAGGCCTGGGTTTAATTCTAGAATGAAAGGAATCATCAGAAATACATGTTTAGCCACAATTCCCAAAAGTGAAAAGAAACATCCATTGTTCAAAGGGATAACAGTCTCTCTGAAAAACTCCAGAGACGTAAAAGGTAAGATCCTAAAGATCACAGAAGTGACTTTAAGCAATTTCTTCATTTTATTTTTTATATCTAATCTATATCTAATATACCTAATTTCTATAAGATATATCTAATATCTCGTCCTTTTCATCACACAGCATTTTGAGGCCAGAGACAATAAAGCATTTGTCTTTGTTTTTGATGTCCAGTTTTGGCCTGAACATACAGCAGATTCTCATTATACAATTGTGATTCACAGAAATACCATTGCTGGAATGGCTAGAAGGTATAGGACTGGGACATTACTGAGAAGTATGTAAAGAAGAAGCCTCAGTTAGAGTACAAGGGGCTCAGACCCTGTTCCTATCACTTAACCATGAATTACTTGTGTGGCACAGCTCATTTCTAGTCTCCATATCCCCAACATGAAAAGAAAGAGGGTGGCCCCCTGTCCCTCCAGTTTCACTAGTTTTGGTGAAGATCCATTAGGAAGGCAGTATGCAATGTAGTCAACCGTGGCTGCCATATTATGGAAAATGGGGGAGCTAAATCTTGGGATTTTGAAAATACATAAAATTTTCATATGTATCCTTTGTTATATAATAATTAGTTAACAAAAGGCATTGGAAGTGGTGATATAAAAGTCCCTGACTTTTCTCTAAATGATTTTTCTCTAGGAAACTAATGAGATAGATTCATTTTCAAACAAAGGCTAGTTGGAAAGAAGGAAAAGACTTAAATACCTTTTGCAAAATTGTTGTAAGAATCTAATAAAATGGTAAGGATCATGCAGGCTTATTATACCAATGTGCAGGGAAAGGATTCTAAAGGACACGGGAGGCTAATACAAATCCAGGCATTTGCTTCATCATAGCTGAGAAAGTATGAGGGTGAAAAGAAACAAAAAAACTGATGAAATGGGAGACAGAGTTCAAACTACCATAGAGGGATTTTATTTTTAAAGATTTTTATTTATTTATTCGGAGAGACACAGGGAGAGGCAGAGACATAGGCAGAAGGAGAAGTAGGACCCCCTGCAGAGAGACTGATGTAGGACTTGATCCCTAAACCTGGGCCAAAGGTAGCCACTCAACTTGAGCTACCCAGGCATCCTTCATAGAAGGGTTTTATTTTTTTTTTTTATTTTTTTTTTTTTATTAATTAACTTTTATTGGTGTTTAATTTACCAACATACAGAAAAACACCCAGTGCTCATCCCGTCAAGTGTCCACCTCAGTGCCCGTCACCCATTCCCCTCCAACACCCGCCCTCCTCCCCTTCCACCACCCCTAGTTCGTTTCCCCGAGTTAGGAGTCTTTATGTTCTGTCTCCCTTCCTGATATTCATAGAAGGGTTTTAAATGAATTCTCATAACTTTGAGAAATGAGAAAAGTCCAAGTTAATAACCAATAAATTAAATATCTAAACCAACTGCATCAAATTGTAAGTCCATAAAAAAATTTAGTTATTTGAAAATAGATATTGATATGTATGTTATTAAAGATCATGACACTTCAACCCTAAGTACTTCAGCATATATCTTCTAAGAATAAGAGTATTCTCTTACATGACTTCAGTGCAATATCCCAGCTAAGATAAATCACATTAATTCAACACTATCTTATATTCTGTCCATGTTTAAATTTCCCTTGTTTTCTCTAAAATGTTTTCTACAGCTTTTGCACAAAGTAGGGGTGGGAGATACAGCATAGAAGCAGCAGTCTGAAAACTGCCTGGGGTATACAAGAAAATTTGTTACTAATCTCAGAGTATGTGATGGAGATGCAGGGATCTTTGGGAGATTTTTCCAAGAACAAAAATAAGATGGTAAAGCAATATCCCTCCTGCACCCCCTAGCCTAGACACACAGACATCTGCAGGAACCAGCACAGCAACAATGTTACCTAACTTGCTAACAGAATGCCCTGCCTACTTTGTTCTCCTGATGACATACCTACTCCAGCCAGGCCTTATGTCCAGGTCCCTTCCCAATGCAGATACTCACAAACCTTGCTAATACCTTTCCCTATTCCCACGTACTTCTGCAGACCCACCACTTCCAATCTAGCTTGCCTCAGACCCTGGGTACAGGTCCCCTCCTGCAGCAGACCATTGCAGACCTTACTGGCATAGCACATCCCATCCTATATTCTCCTATGGATCTGCCCCCTCAAATATGCCCTTAGCCAGAGCCCATCCAAAGTGGTGCCACAAGTCTGGCAATGTGCAAATAGTGAACACAGGGACCAGTACCACACCAAAGTAACTCCTGCTTCAGGAAGGAAGGTCTCCACACACCCATCCAACTCCACAGGCCATATAGATTGAATGCAAGCCCTGCCCACCAAAAAAGAAAAGTTTCTCAGGGGACAACACAGGGAAAGTGCCCTGCAGTTTGGTGGTACTGCATCTCTGGCAAATGCCTGGTCTGAAAACTTAAGACCAAGGCAGACCAAGACTGGCCTACTAACAACACAGGAATAAAACCATGCCCACAATAGGCAAAGACAGCCATTGCAGATAATTGGACTGAAGACAAAAGTGGCTCAGCCACATTAGAGTATACACAACACACATTGGAAATACCTCTGATGTACCAAGTTCTGGTGAACAGAGGACACTGCACTACAGGACAGGAACTATTCTTACTAAGGCCACTACTTTTAAGAGCAGGTGACACTGTTGATACTCCTAACACATAGAAACTGATACAGAGAGTTAGATAAAACAAGGAAGCTGAGAAATATATCTCAAATGAAAGCAAAGAACAAAATCATAGCAAGAGACCTGAATGGAAATAGAGATTAGTAATATGCCTTACAGATACTTTAATGTAATGGTCATAAAGATACTCATTATACTTGAGAAAGAAGTGGAGAACCTCAGTGAGACCCTTAACAAAGATAGAGAAGACATAAAAAAGAACCAATAAGATGAAAAACTCAATAATGGAAAGTAAAGATATAGTAAATTAGATAAACAGTAAAATATAGGAAGCAGAAAACAGATCAGCAACCTGGAAGACAGAGTAATGGAAAGCAAATAAGGTGAACAAGGAAGAAGGAAAGATAAGGAAATAAATAATAAAAAATGAAAACAGACTTATGGGACTCAGCAACACCATCAAGTGTAATAACATTTATATTATAGGGATCTCAAAAGGATAAGAGAGAAAAGGAAGAAAAAATACTTGAGGAAATAATAGCTGAAAATTTCATGAATGTGGGAAAGGAAACAGAATGCTAGATCCAGGATGTACGGAGAACCCTTAAAAAAATCAAGCCAAGAAGGTCTACACCAAGCCACACAGTAACTAAAATGCTAATAGTGATAAGGAGAGAATTTTAAAAGCAACAAGAAAAAAAGAAGATAGTTACTATAAGGAAAACTTCACAAGGCTATCAGCAGATATTTCAGCAGAAACTTTACAGGTCAGAAGAGAGTGGCATGTTATATACAAAGTGCTGAGAGAAAAAAAAACAAACCTGCATCTAAGAATACTCTATCCAGCAAGATTATCATTCAGAATAGGAGGATAGATAGCTTAGCAGACAAACAGAAATTAAAGGAATGCATTATCACTAATCTAGCACCATATGAAATGTTAAAGGGTACTCTTTGAGTGGAAAGCAAAGATCAAAAGTAGGAGTAAGAAAAGGAGGAAGCACAGAAGCCATAAAAATAAGCACGTATAAAAAATTAGTCAAGGGATTCACAAAATAAAGGGATACAATGTATGATACTATTTACTTAATACATTGGGGAGACAGGAGTAAAGAATGGGTTAAAATTTAAATGACCATCAATTTTATTAGATTGCTATATGCATAAGGTGTTATATATAAACCTAATGGTAACCACAAATCAAAAACCAGTAATATATATGCAAAAGATAAAGAGAAAATAATCCAAGTACATCACTAAAGAAAGCCAACTATCAGAGAAGAGAGTAAGAGAAGAAAGGAAGTGAAGAAATCCAAAACCAACCATAAAACAAGTAACAAAATGTCAAAAAGTTGTACCTATCAATAATTACTTTGAATGTAAATGGACTAACCACTCCAAAAATATGTATACATAGGATGACAGAATGGATATTGACTATAAGAGACTCATCTCAGACCTAAAGATACCTGCAGATTGAAGTGAAGGGATGGAAAAGCATTTATCAAGCAAATGGAAGTGAAAAAAAAAAAAAAAAAGCCAGCCTAGCATACTTACATCCAACAAAATAGATTTCAAAACAAGGACTGTAAAAAGAGACAAAGAAAAACATTATATAATCATAAAAGGAACAGTCCAACAGGACGATATAACAATTGTGAATATTTATACACTCAACATGGGAGCACCCAATATATACATAAAGAAAGCAACTGATAGTAATACAATGACAAACATAAAGTAGTTGACACAGGGGATCCCTGGGTGGCGCAGCAGTTTGGTACCTGCCTTTGGCCCAGGGCGCGATCCTGGAGACCCGGGATAGAGTCCCACATTGGGCTCCCGGTGCATGGAGCCTGCTTCTCCCTCTGCCTGTGTCTCTGCCTCTCTCTCTCTCTCTCTCTCTGTGACTATCATAAATAAATAAAAATTAAAAAAAAACTGTATTAAAAAAAAAAAGTAGTTGACACAGAACAAAAATAGTATGGGACTTTAACATTCCAGTTACATCAATGAATCGATCATCCAAACAGAAAATCAACAAAGAAACAGTGTCTTTGAATGACACAATGGACAAGATGGATCTAACCGGTATAATCAGAACATTCCAAATTAAAATATAGTAAAATAATGGAATACTCGCTCTTTTAAACATTCTCCAGATAGCTCACACATTAGGCCACAAAACAAGTCTCAACAAATTCAAAAAGATTGGTCATACCATGCATCTTTTTCAACCCAACACTATGAAAACTAGAAATCAATCACAAGAAAAGTTCTGGAAAGAACAGAAATACAAGCTACTAAACAATGAATATCTCTACTAAGAAATCAAAGAGGAAATAAACAAATACATGGAGGCAAATGAAAATGAAAGCACAACAGCTCAAAATCTTTGGGATACAGCAAAAGCTGTTCTACAAGGGAAAATTATAGCAATATAGGCCTACCTCAGAAGCAAAAAAAGTTTCAAATAAAGAAGCTCACCTTATACCTAGTGGACCTAGAAAAAAAGAATACAAAAAGAAAAACCCAAAACCAGTGGACAGAAGGAAATAAAGATTAGAGCAGAAATAAACAAAATAGAAACTGAAAAAACAATGGAACAGAGATTAATAAGCCAGGAATTGATTATTTGAAAAAAACAACAAAATTGATAAATCTTTAGCCACACTTATCAAAAAAATAGAGAACTCAAATGAACAAAATGAGCAAAAAAGATAAACAACTCATACCACAGAAATACAAAGGATTGTAAGAGAATATTATAAAAATCATATGTCAACAAATTGGACCACCTAGAAGAGATGGAGAAGAAATTCCTAGAAACACATAATCTCCCATAACTGAATCAGGAAGAAATAGAAAATTTGAATAGACCAATTACCAGCAATGAAATTGAATCAATAATCAAAAACTCCCAAAAAACAAAAGTCTAGAACCAGAAGCCTTCATAGGTGAATCCAACCAAATGTTTAAAGAGTTACTACCTATTTTTCTCAAACTATTCCAAAAAAATAGAAGAGGAGGAAAGCTTCCAAATTCATTCTGAGGCCAGTGTTACCCTGATACCAAAACCAGATAAACACATAACACAAAGAATTACAGACCAATATCTCTAATGACTATAAATACAAAAATCTTCAACAAAATATTAGCAAGCTGAATCCAATAATATATTAAAAAATTATTCACCATGATCAAGTGAAATTTATTCCTGGGATACAAGGGTGGTTCAATATTCACACATTAATCAATGTGATATATCACATCAATAAGAGAATGAATAACCATAGGATCATTTCAATAGATGCAGAAAACACATTTGAAAAAACACATCATCCAGTCATGATTTAAAAAAAAATTCTCAACGAAGTAAGTTTACAGGGAACATTCTTCAGCATAATAAAGCCATATATGAAAAACCCACAGTGATCATTATATTCAATGGTGAAAAGCTGAGAGCTTTTCCCCAAGGTCAGGAACAAGACAAGGTCCATTCTCACCACTTTTATTCAACATGGTACTGAAAGTCTTAGCCACAGCAATCAGGCAAGAAAAAGAAATAAAAGGTATACAAACTGGTAAGGAAAAAGTGAGACTTTCACTTTTTTGCAGATGACATACTATATATAGAAAAACCTAAAGTCTCCACCAAAAAACTCCTAGAACTGATAATGAATTCAGCAAGGGTATAGAATACAAAATCAAAATACAGAAATCCATTGCATATCTCTACATTAATGATGATGTAGCAGAAAGAGAAATTAAGAAATTAATCCCATTGACAATTGTGCCAAAAATAGTAAAACATTTAGGAATAAACTTAACTAAGGAGGTGAAAGACCTATACTCTAACATCTATAAAACACTGATGAAAGAAATTGAAAATGACACAAACAAATGGAAAGGTATTCCAGCTCACAGATTGGAAGAACAAGTATTGTTAAAACGTCCTGTACCACCCAAAGCAATCTAAAGATTTTTTTTAAATTTTTTCATTTATTTATGATAGTCACAGAGGGAGAGAGAGAGGCAGAGTCATAGGCAGAGGGAGAAGCAGGCTACATGCACTGGGAGCCCGACGTGGGATTCGATCCCGGGTCTCCAGGATCGCGCCCTGGGCCAAAGGCAGGCGCCAAACCGCTGCGCCACCCAGGGATCCCAGCAATCTAAAGATTTAATGCAATCCCTATCAAAATGTCAACACCATTTTTCACAGAATTAGAACAAAAAATATTAAAATTTGTGTGGAGTCACAAAAGACTCTAAAGAGCCAAAGCAATTTTGAGAAATAAGAACACTGGAGATATAAAAATCCCAGATTTCAAGATATAATACAAAGCTATAGTAATCACAATAGTATAGTTCTGGCACAGAAATAGATACATAGATAATAGAACAGAATAGAAAGTCCATATATAAACTCACAATTACATAATCAATTAATCTTCGACAAAGGAGGCAAGAATATGCAATGGGAAAAAGTCTCTTCAACAGTGTCCAGAAAACTGGACAGTTATATAAAAAGAATAAAACTAGACCAATCTCTTTTAGCATACACAAAAATAAACTCAAAATGGACTGAAGTCCTAAATCTGAGACCCGAAACCCTAAAAAATCTAGAAGAGAGCACAGGTTGCAAATTTCTCTAGTATGTGTCATACTAACATTTTCCTAGATGCCTCTTGAGGCAAGAGAAACAAAAGCAAAATAAACTATTGAAATTACATTTAAAGAAAAAGCTCGGGGATCCTGGGGTGGCTCAGTGGTTTAGCGCCTGCCTTTGGCCCAGGGAGTGATCCTGGAGACCCGAGATCGAGTCCCACATCGGGCTCCCGCATGAAGCCTGCTTCTCCCGCTGCCTGTGTCTCTGCCTGTGCCTCTGCCTGTCTGTCTGTCTCTTTCTCTCTTTCATAAAATGAATAAATTTAAAAAAAAATTTTAAAAAAGAAGAAAAAAGCTCCTACCAAGGAAAGGAAATAATAAAACTAAAAGACACCTACTGAATAGAAGATATTTGCAAATGACACACTTGATAAAGGGTTAGTATCCAAAATATATAAAGAACTTATACAACTTAACATCCAAAACTCCCAAATAATCCAGTTAAAAACATGAACAGACACTTCTCCAAACAAGACATACAGATGGCAAACAGATATATGAAAAGATGCTCAACATCACTCATCATCAGGGAAATGCAAATCAAAATCCCAATGAGATATCACATCACACCTTTGAAAATGGCTAGAATCAAAAACACAAGAAACAACAAGTGTTGGAGAGGATTGGGAAGAAAAACGGAACTCTCACGCATGGCTGGTTGGAATGCAAACTGGTGCAGCCTCTATGGAAAACAGCATGGAGGCTCCTCAAAAATTAAAAATAAAACTACCATATGACCCAGTTATCACACTACTGGGTATTTACCCACAGAATACAAAACTACTAGTTGGAAAGTATATATGCACCCCTATGTTTATTGCATCATTATTTACAATAGCCAAATTATGGAAACTGCCCAAGTGTCCATTGATAGATGAATGGATAAAGATGTGGTATATACATACAATGGAATTGTACTCATAGAACACAATGTAATATTGTCATTTGTAGCAACAAAATGGGCCTAGAAAGTATCGTGCTAAGCAAAATAAGTCAGAGAAAGACAAATACCATATGATTTCATTCATGTGCAATTTAAGAAACAAAACAAATGGTTTTGGGGGAGAGAGAGAGAGAGAGAAACCAAAAAACAGACTCTTAACTATAGCCAAGGAACTTACGGTTACCAGAGCAGAGGTGGCTGGAGCAGGGTGGTGAGATAGCTGACAGGGATTAAGCGTACACTTACCTTGATGAGCACTGAGTAATATATGGAATTGTTGAATCATTTTATTGTATATCTGAAAATAATATAACACTGTAGGTTAACTATACTGGATTTTTTTTTAATGATACCAGCCACTTGTCTTATAAAATGGATTTTGGACTTGTCAGATTACTTCTATAATTATATTCTGGTTTAACATTTTTTTCAAGAGTACTATGTAAGTGATATTGTATTCTTCTTACACATGAGGAAATAGATAATGTCTGTTTGTCCCATACTCAGCAATGCTAATTTGGGTACGATGGTGTCCTCTGAATCTCTCCACTCTAGAGGCACATTTTCCCCTTTTAATAATTTAAGTCATCTGAGGGGTGATATGTTAAGATTATGAGAAGGTCCTGAGTCTTCAAAATGACTTTCACATCCACTGATAATCTTTGACTACTTTATTAGAAATTTAAAAATAGTAGTCTAATTCCATCATTGTTTTCACTGAGTAGCTGGTATTTTACAAAGAACAACTTTCCTTACTCCTCTTTCGTCCTTTATTTTCAGTATCACTATCAAACCATGGACTTTTGAAAATTTTATTTAATGAGCTATAATCCTTTAATGCTATTATTATTTTGATATTCAAACTGTCCCAAAATTTGCCAAAGGGAGCTCCTTCACATCATCTTTGTGTGTGTCTGTCTGTTTAATGCTACTTCTAGGTTTTCAGAAATTCCTTGATTTTTTTTCTAGCTTTGTTGAGGTAAAATTGGCAAACAGAAATGTAATATATTTTGCTGATTTGATATTTTCATACACTGTAAAATGATTCCCACAATCAAGTTAACACACCCATCACCTCACACAATTACTTCTTTTTTTTTTTTTTAGGAAGAATGTTAAGATATCTTCTCTTAGCAGATTTCAATATACAATACAGTATCGTTAATTTTAGTAACCATGCTGTCCATGGTTACTATATTCATCTTATAACTTATTCATTTTATAACTAAAAATGTGTGCCCTTTGGCCAATCTCTCTCCATTTTACCTCCTCTCCCACACCCCAGCCCCTGGCAACCACCATTCTACTGTTCATTTCTATTAGTTCACATGTAAGTGATACGTAGTATGTGTCTTCTGAGTCTGGCTTACTATATCTTCTAGGTTAATCCATACTGTCATAAATGCCAGAATTTCCTTCTTTTTAAAGACTGGATAATATTCTATTGTATACATATACAATGGAATATTATATATATATATATATATATATATATATATATATATATATATATATATATATATATATATATAAAATATATATATCACATTTCCTTCATCCATTCATCAGTCAATAGTCATTTAGGTTGTTTCTATATCTTGGCTATTGTGAATAATCCTAATTTAAACATGGGAGGCACAGATTCCTCTTTGAGATAGGATTTTGTTTCCTTTAGACATAAACCTAATAGTGGGATTGCTGGATCATATAGTTCTGTTTCCAATTTTTTTTTAATTTATTTATTTATGATAGTCACAGAGAGAGAGAGAGAGAGAGGCAGAGACAGAGGCAGAGGGAGAACCAGGCTCCATGCACCGGGAGTCCGATATGGGATTCGATCCTGAATCTCCAGGATCTCGCTCTGGGCCAAAGGCAGGCGCCAAACCGCTGTGCCACCCAGGGATCCCTGTTTCCAATTTTTTAAAGAACTTTCATACTATTTTCTATAATGACTGTACCAATTTATAGTCCTACCAACAGTATACAAGGGTTCCCTGTTTCATGTACCTTGACCTATGTTTATCTCTTGTCTTTTTGATAATAGACATCCTAACAGGTGTGAAGTGATATCTCACTGTGGTTTTGATTTGTATTTCCCTGATTATTAGTGATGTTGAGCAATTTTTCATATACCTCTTGACCATTTGTATCTATTCTTTGGAAAATTTTCTATTCAAGTCCTTTGCCCATTTTTCAGTTGAGTTTTTTGGTATTTTTGCCACTGTATTGTATGAGTCCCATATATATAATTGAATAAAGTAGAATGGAATAGAATAATTTAATGATATTATTAAATAATATAATTTTATATGAATATTAACTCTTTAATGGATATATGATTTACAAATATTTTTTCCTAATCCACAAATTATTTTCTCATTTTGTTTATTGTTTCCTTTGCTATACAGATTTAGGTTGATGGAGTCCCATGTGTTTATTTTTGCTTTTTGGGCTTTGTTTTTGGTATCATTGTCAAATCCAAAAAAAAAAAAAAAAAATCATTGCTAAGACCAATATCAAGGAGCTTTTTACTCCTAGGAGTTTTATAGGTTTCAATCTTACATTTAGGTCTTTAATCCACTTTGAATTGATTTTTGTGTATGGTATAAGATAGGGGTTCAATTTCATTCTTTTGTATGTGAATATCTAGTTTTCCCAACACCATTTAGGAAAGAGATTATCCTTGCTCCATTGTGAACTATTGGTGTCTGTGTTGAAAATTAATTGACCTTAAATGCTTGAGTTTATTTCTGGGCTCTCTATTCTGTTCAATTGATCTATATATCTGATTTTATACCAAAAACTTACTGTTCTCATTACTATAGCTTTGTAAAGTAATTTGAAATCAGGAAGAGAACTGCCTTGATTTCTGGCACTATGGACTCACCTGCATTTCTCTACTCTATACCTATAATCATCCATTTATCCTAAGGGTATTCTTTTTTAAGCAATGTTATTGTAGTAAAAACTGATAAACTATAAAAATAACAGGGCTGGGCACCCAGGTGACTCAGTCAGTTAAGTGTCTGCATTTGGCTTGGGTCGTGAATGGGGTCCTGAGATCCAGTCCCTTGTCAAGCTCCCTGCTCAGCAAGGAGTCTGCTTTTCCCTCTCTCTCTCTGTCCACCCCCTCCCACCTCATTCCTCTCTCTCTCAAATAAAAATAAATAAAAATAAAAATAAAAATAACAGTGCTGAAGTACTCAGAAAACACTAAGAATAATTCAAATTAGGGTTATTGTGTGTCAACATTAATTATTAATATAATTTTTAAAATTCCTCAATTGGTTCTTTTCAGTATACTTTAGGGAGTTAGTTTATTTTTTAAAGCTACATCTTTAGGAGCTAAGATACAAATCAACTGGTGAAATCGGCACTCAAGAAACTAAAAGCTAGATGCGTGAAGGGTATTAAGGAGGGCACCTATTGTGATGAGCAATGGGTGTTATATGTAAGTGATGAATCACTGAACTCTGCTTCAGAAACTAATACTGCCCTGTATGTTAACTAAGTAAAATTTTAATTAATTAATTAATTAAATTATTTTTCCTGAAATCTGGTGAGGCTTTTATATTATGCCCATGTGAAACCAGACAAGTGATCAATTTGATTCTTTCCAATTGGCCAATTTAATGAAAAGAAAAGGCAGGAAGCCTGAGACAAGACAAATGGGTTATGTTGGACTCAGCTCTCTCTTCAAAGGAGGGGCCCTGACTATCTCAGATCTTATGGAAAGGAAGGTCACTGCAGGCTCTCCATAACCCCGGACTGAGCTCCAGAATGATCTAATTTCATCCTCTTGCACATTGGTTTCCTCACAGCTGACCTTTACTTCCTCTCCTTCCCTTCTTTCCACTGCATGCATCCTACTTTTCAGCCTGGGCCAAGTGTCCTGATCAGTGGTCTTACTTCCCTCCCTTGGGCCTTGGTCCATTGGCTCCAGTAAGAGATTCAGTAGCAGCCCCACCCACCAGCTCTGTGGACCACATACTTTTAGAACCAACCTGCCAACCTACCAACCCCATGCACAGAGTCTATCCATTCCCAGCACACTGGGATTTTCTGAAAACCGAAGGAGAGGACAAGAATAAAGCCTCATTAAAACTGAGGCTACAGAAACGGGATGAAACAGGGTTACTATCTCTGTCACTTTCATGAGCTTCTCTTTTCCTGCCAAGATTTGGTAATGATCATGTTTCTTATGCTTTTACAGAGGATCTTCTCTACCGTTGGAGGTAGAGTAACCTCTGGAGTCACACAGACTAGTTTCTCTGGTTACCAGCTCTGTGACCCTGACAAAGTTACTTAACTCTTCTAAGCCTTAGTTTCCTCATCTGAAATTGGATCTATTAATAGTAGGTACATTATAGGGCTAAAGGAGTTGCATAATGCCTGGCACTTAGTAATTCATCAATTATATGAGCTCCTATTATTATTATTATTATGGCTTTACTCTAACCCCCAGGGAATCTCACCAAAGACTTCCCTAACCACTTTTATGCAAACAGCCTCCAGATTTATTAACTCCCTTCATCCTTAACATTGTCCTTAAATCCTAGAACTGTCCTAAAACATTCTACTCAGCTTCTTTAGCTCCCCAAACTCGACATTTCCAAACAAAAATCTTCCCTAGCACACACATTTTTTTCCACTTTTTATTTTTAGATAATTATAAATTTGCATGCAGTTGTTAGAAATGATACGTAGAGATCTTATATACCTTTTACCTAGTTCTCTACTAGAAGGTGATAAAAATTGGAAATATATATATATTATATATACATATATATATATATATCTCCAGAAAAAGCAACAGTATACTTTTCTCCCATTGAAGAACCTCAAAGTATATACACAATTACTTAGGGAAAAAAAAAATCTCCACAAAACATTATTGGTAGCCTTTTCAGTTGCTTCTTCCTGCTACCTGGCCCTAGTTTCAGGGTTCATTCTTTCCAGCCCTGGGGATATATCCTGATGGGCCTAAGCCATTCTCCATGCCAGTGTTTGGTTTAGGAAGGAGCCCACCACACTGTTCTGTATTATGAGACACAAAAGAGAATCTACTGGGCAGTTTGCCTTGCTAAAAAAAAAAAAAAAAAAAAAAAAAAAAAAAAAAAAAAAGGTGTGGGAGAAGGAGCTATTCCATTTTTCTGTCTCTAAATATTGTTGTATGAAGATGTACTTGGAGCTCCTGAAATCACCACACAACTATAAAAGGCAAGTATGAGCCAGCACTGAATGTAGCAGAGCAGCAAGATGAAAAGAATGTAGATCCCTAATGAAGTCCCCAAGCCTCTGCAAATATCCCAAAAAATCCTCTGTCTCAGGATATCTTGTTAAGCAAGATAGTGGGTTTTCTGTTTGGGGTCTACAAATGTATCCTAACTGAAACAGCATTAATAAGTGGACCCAGTCTCTGACATGCTGATTTATACAAGAGAACCTACAGTTTAGTTGGCTAACAGTGTATTCCACTTAAAATGAATATTCTAGGAAAGAAACAGTCAGGTTTGCTGTATAACTGGTAAGAAAGAGCAGTGTAAAGAGCATAGGTTCCAGAAGCAGGTAACCCAGGTTCAGATCCCACGCTTGCAGCTCACCAGCTATGCTGCCTTAGGGAAGATGATTTATTTAGTTGCTTCATTATGCCCACAGTAATACCTACCTCATAGGTTTATAGGGAGTATTAAATGCAAAAACGTAATATGTCAAATACGAACCCAAATAAATGTTAGTTTCTTTTCCCCTAATTAATCCTTTGCTAAAATGAAACACTTACTCAGTTTATTAGACCATTAATTCAGACACTTTCTGTCCAGCAGGAGTTACTCTGACAGCAGAGCTGGTGTCATCAAGAGTAATTTCTACTGAAAAGGTTCCAATCTTAACATTTCCACTCTGAAAAACCTAGTTGGTGCCGAAAGGATCAGGCAGGGTTACTTTCAACTCTAGAGAAAATTGATGTGATGATAACCACAGTGGAAGGATTTATATGTCCTTGATTGTTTTATTCTCACACCTTTAAAAGGTATGTGAGTAGAATTAATGCACTGCAGTGGAAGTGTGCTTGTAGTAACTTTTCCTCCAAATTACTTCCAAATTTTGTTACATTTCATCAAAAGCTAATCATATTATACTGATATCATTATCAAACTCCCCAGAAAAATGAACACACTATTTTATGGATATATTGTGTTTGGAGTATGAAAACAAAAAATAGAAGTTGGCATTACTCTTTACTCCTGGCATAGCAATACAGGCTATTATAAAAGTATTCACCTTTTAAATTAAATGAACAGAAATTTTGTTTACTTAGATATTCAATGATCTCAGGACTCCTGAGTGGCTCAGTGGTTGAGCGTCTGCCTTCGGCCCAGGTCATGATCCCCAGGTGCTGGGATCAAGTTCTGCATCGGGCTCCCCACAGGGAGTCTGCTTCTCCCTCTGCCTATGTCTTTGCCTCTGTGTGTCTCTTATGAATAAATAAATAAAATATACTAAAAATTCAATAATTTTATTACACTTGTGCACTAATAATAAGGATAAAATTGATCAAATTTAACCTGAAGACAAATTGACACCAAAATCCTTAAAAATACATTTACAATTTGACCTAGAAATTCCACTTCTAGGAATATATTTTAAAGAAAGAATTAAGGATTTGTACAATAATTTTTCAAGAAGAATTTTTCTTGCAGGAATTTTTCTTGTTGGAAGAAAACAACCTAAGCATTCAACATTAGAAGATTAAATTATGAAATGCCCATCCAAAGGAATACTATATAATCATTAAAATGAAGTTCTAGAAAAGCATTTATTGACATGGAAAGATGTGCATGATATACATACTTAGGATTTGGAAGGCCATAAACTATACACAGACTGTTGTAAAGTTTTGCTTTATAAAATACACTTTTTACAAAAGTGTCAAAAACTGCATACCAAAATTAATATGTTTCAAAGAGCTTCTATTTTCTCTGTTCAAGTTCTGTGTATTTGCTGCAGTATGCATAAATTAATTATATAGTAAAGAAAATTAAGTTTAAAGAGTTCAAAAGAATTAGTAAGGTGGTTTTAAGCTAACTAGCAAATAAATCCCTTCACTATTCATTACACAGAGCTATAATTATCTGAGCTCTGGTTTCTCAGATTTCCCCCAAAATCTGACTTAAGAAGTTGAAATTTAAGAGATTTGCCTACCTCCTCCTACTATTGACCACAAACTGTAAAACTGGTGAGCTCTATTTCTGGTCAGGGAGGGTCTCTGAAGTCCAAGATTCCCAAGCCCCTGCAATGATGCTTACTGAAGTTTTTTTTTTTTTTTTTTTTTTTTTTTTTTTTATTTATGATAGTCACAGAGAGAGAGAGGCAGAGACACAGGCAGAGGGAGGAGAAGCAGGCTCCATGCACCGGGAGCCCGACGTGGGATTCGATCCCGGGTCTCCAGGATCGCGCCCTGGGCCAAAGGAAGGCGCCAAACCGCTGCGCCACCCAGGGATCCCACTTACTGAAGTTTTAAGCAAATTTTCTACCTGTGATTAGTTAGCTCTTTATGGTTCTAAGGTAGCTCTCTCCAAAAAGAAAGAAACTGATTGCTGTCCACCCTGGGATGCAGCTCTTGGATGTCATCTCCAAGTGCACAAAAGATCTGGTCTCTATTAGAGTCTTGCCTGAACTCTTGTTTATAGTATTATTAACAATTATTATTGTAGCTGGTGTTTATTGACCCTTGCTATATGTTCCATGCATTTTATCAAGCACTGTTCATACATTATTTTGTTAAGCTCTTAGAAGCATCCCAGAAAGATTAATGCTATCCTTATTCCCATTTTAAAGATAAGAGAACAATTTGCCCAAGATTACATAGCTAATAAGGAGTAGAATCAAAATGGGAACTTGAGTCTATCTCAATTTTACTAGATGTCCTTTAGCCATTTAAATAAGTGTGTTTATAATTCACATTGGGAAGAAAGTTCAATTGGTCATGCCTGGGTCTTCCTAAACCAGAATTAAAGTGATTTCAAGAAAGTATTAGACCAACATTACAATCATAGAAATGACTCTGCTACACAGCCATGCCCTTCGCTACCAGTGGCAAGGGCGGCCAAGACATAACCAAGAGTCCTTATGTGTTCAGCTCCACACTGACTTGCTTAAGCTTGTCACTTAACCTCTCCAAACCTCAGGTCCTTATGTGGAAAATGAGTTTTACAATACTTCTCTTAAATACCTCATTTGTGAGTATCAAATGAGACAATGTATGTGTAAGCACTTTTAAAAGTACAAAGGGCAAAAATCTTGATTAACCTCTCCATGCAAATTACTTCTGCCCTCAAAACCCAAAAGCAATGTAACTTTTATATAGCATTTTGCAAAAAACTGTGTGAAGGGCTTCAGAAATACAGAGAAACCTTAATATATACAAAAAAAAAAAAAACAATCCCATGTGGAATGTTTTCCCATGTTTAGCATTCAATTAAATAAGTCCTGAGGAAAAGTCACTGAATAGATGTTACCTTCCCCCATCTGATGCTGTTTGACTTAATGTTTCTTCTCTAAGTGCATGAACTTTTGAACACCAGGAATTTTTGTCACAGGACTTACGACTCTCCTGTGACTTGATGTTAGGAAATCTCCTTAGTCATTTTGGTTTCTGCTCCCTGGGAGGCAATTGGAGCTTTGGCACTGATTGAGTTGCTACACATTCTGTTTTAACTTAGGATAACACTTGGCTCAATAATTCAAAAATATTACACCTAGGCTTAGCATGATATTTGCATGATGGAATAATTTCTTTAAAAAATAATATCTGGAGGTAGGAGAAATAAAGGGATTTTTCTTGACTACTTCTTTAAGTTGTAAAAGCAATACATGCCCGTGTTAAACAATTCAAATAGTACATGTACAGTGGAAGGTAGAAGTGCCCACTCAATGTACATTTCCACTTCTCCTTAGTAAACACTACTGACGGTTTCTCATATATATGTGGAGAGTTTTTCTATACTTAAATAAGCAAAGGATATAAATATATCTATTTTTTAACACAAACAATATCACTCATTCTATAGAGATTGCTCTTAAAAATGCTTTTTTTCCTCTTAAAAATACACTTGTACAGTGTCTCATATCCACTCCTATGACTCTAACAGTTTTAAAATCTCCTCTGCAGTATTTTATTGCATGGATATACCATAAATTGTTTAAATATTTTTCTCTGTATATGTATATTTACTGAATAGATTTCTAACATCACAAATAATTTTGCAAAGCAACAACTCCACATCTTTACTCAATTATGTGAGTACATCTATAGGTAAATTTTCAGAAGTAAAACTGATAGGTCGAAAGATATGTGCACTTAAAACAGTAATAGATACATCAATAGCATTTTTCACAGAACTCAAACAATCCTTAAATTTGTACTGAATCACAAAAGACCCCAAATACCCAAATAGCCAAAGTAATCTTGAAAAAGAAAAACAAACTGAAGGCATCACAATCCCAGATTTCAAGATATCCTACAAAGCTATAGTAATCAAACAGTATGGTATTGGCACAGAAACAGACACATAGAACAATAGAACAGAATAGTAAGTCCACATATAAATCTATGATTATACATAGTCAATTAATCTTTGACAAAGAAGGCAAGGTTATGCAATGGGAAAAAAGCAGTCTCTTAAAAAATGGTGTTGGGAAAACTGGACTGCTATATGAAAAGAATAAAACTGGACCACTATCTTTCGCCATATACAAAAATAAACACAAAAAGGATATGAAACTTGAAACCATAAAAATACTAGAAGAGAGCATATGCACAAACCATAGCAACATTTTTCTAGACATGTCACATATAAGTGGAATTTAGGAAATTAAACAAACAAAAGGGAAAAAACAGAAATATCAAACTGGAAGCAAACTGATGGCTGCCAGAGGGGGAGTTGAGTGGGGGATGGGTGGGATGGGTGGAACAGGTGGAAAGGATTAAGAATGCACTTATCTTGATGAGCACTGAGTAATATATAAAATTGTTGAATCACTATATTGAACACAAAACTAATGTAACACTGTATTTTAACTTATTGGAATTAAAATAAAAATATTAAAATAAGATAAAATGGTGATAGATGTTGGAAATTGCCATTTTAAAGGTGGCTGTACCAATTTATTCTTTTTTTATAATTGGTACGCAAAAGCCTGATTTTCTTCAACAACAGTATAGAATGTATGAGAAACTGTTAGACTGAGGTATATAATATCAATGATTCAGTGGACACTGGATATCAAGAAATTGTAAATTCCTGTTTTTAGGTATACTGTGAGTTACGAGGCTCCTCATTCTGGAAAGAAACAAGATTGCAGTGAACTCAATTTCTTAAAGAGAGGCTTAACACTCATGCTTACCATGTGCCAGGCACTATTTGTAGTGCTTTCCCTACATTAAGTCATGTATTGCCCCCGCCAACCCTATGAGGAAGGTACTTTTTATCATTCCCATTTTACATACAAGAAAACTAAACACAAAGAAGTAAATTTCTCAACATCACTCAGGTGATAAGTCATAGAGCTCAGATTGGAACTGCGGAGTTTTAAGTCCAGAGTGAGGTGCTTTTAACCACTTACGCATCTATCTGCCTCTGTGCGCCTATGATATGTTAAACATAATTATTAAATGACTATTTTATGCTTGGAATAACACATGAACCACCTTATCCTCACAACAATCTTATCCCTATTCCTCAGGGATATTAAAGTGTCCTGCCAAAGTGACAGAGGGAGAATTAGTACACAGACATGTCTAATTCTGAAACTTCTATTTATTCTACTGGACCATACTTCTTTAGAGAAGCTACTTGTCATGATACCCATTTTACAGTTAAGGAAATCAAGTCTTCAGAATGAGGTGAATAAGGAGGCTAAATAGAGGTTGTCCCTGTCAACAAATAGAGCTTACCAGGAGCTATATCACACCTAGTTCTCCCTTCTCTCTCTGTATATCACACCTAGAACTCTCCCTTCAGAGTTCTATAAAGTTAGAATGTTTATGCATGTAGTTTAATTCATATGCATATGGTTATACAGTACCATAGAGAGGCAATTTGCTCTCTCCCATAAAGTGTGAGTTCAAATTGTCCAAAGTGAACCAAAATTGAAGGCAGAATTATAGTCTCCTAATTCTAAACATCAACAAAGCCCTTTTAAGAAGAGTGAAATAGTTGGGCAAGGATAAGCAGGTAGATTCCACACTGCAGGGAAAGCATCACAAGAATATGGTAGCAACATATTTTTAATCTTAGCAAGCAGATGCTTATCAGTTCTTAACAAAATAGCTTGGTGCTGGTTCCTGAGTTTACAACAATATTTCCTTATAGTATACAGAAAAGAGATAGAATCCAAGGAAGCTAAGAGCAGCAAGAGGAGGAAATGCAGCAGAAAAGAGGCTTCTAGATAGGAAAGCCCTGTTTCTGCTCTGCTTATACCCAGTGTCCAGCACAGTATATGAGAGTTTTACAGGCTCTGGGTTCAAAATTTGTTCTGCTACTTACCTGCTGTGTGACCTTGGGCAAGTTACTAAATCTCTCTAGCAAGTTTCCTCATCTGTAAAATTAGTAATAATCAATAGTATCGACAACATTAGTCTGTCACAAGATTAAATATTTTCTAGTACAGATCACTTCCCTGAAGGTTGAGGGTAAAGCACAGAATCATCCAAGTTCACAGAGATGGAACCTTTGCCTTCATATTTCAGTGTCTTATTGCTTTTTTGTTTTAATGCAATCAGGAAAACATACTGTCCTATATCTAAGTCTGGGGCTGGGAAGGAGATTTCTACTCATCTTCTTATGATAGTTTCATATTCTGAAGATCAGAGTGTGCAATTCCTATATTTCTGTGTCTGGCAGCCCTAGTTATAAATGGGGCATCAGATCTATGTTATCATTGAGAACAAACAAATAAACAACACAGTGAAGAGCTTATCTTTGGATAAACACATCTTGGTAGGCACAAATCTGTGAGTGGTTGCTTACTAGGCTTTGGACATTAATTTGATTATCTCTTAAAAGTTACTTTTTTTTTTTTTTACCCCATGGATATCAATGTAATATTAGAACAAGTATTTTCTTATGCTATACAGTAAAACAAGTCAGCCTGGAAGAACACAAAGATTTTACCATTATTATGTTTACTTTTGAGGGTAATTAAATATTTGCTTTGAGCTCCTCACATTGCATTGCAAATCCATAAAAAAAAATTATTCATTCCTCTACCTAAAGCTTAGGTAGCATTAAGTCTTTGTCATTACTTCCCTTTCACTAAAAATCACGTTTTCAATTATACGTCACAATCCTATATTATGTGGATCTTCATTTGCCAAGAATTTAGTCTTTTTTTCTGTTTATGTTCAATCAATTACCTCTGTCCTTTTGTTAGCTGGGCAATGGGAGGCAGTGGCTTCAGGGTTTTCTCTATGAGAAGATGTCTGCATCTCATGATAACAGTGTTAGCTCTTCTATTTACCTCATGAGATAAGCCTTCAATGAATTAGGCCAACCTGCCAGGCTCTGCTAACCTGGATCAGGTCTATAAAGCCAAAAATGTCTTCTTGAAAATTAATAATAACTCACTCAAACTGGCAGTTAGAAACCGCAGGATACAAAGAAACGTATAGTTGGAGGTGCCTGCATGGCTCAGTCGGTTAAATGTCTGCCATAGGCTCAGGTCATGATCCCAGCATCCTGGGATTGAACCCCACATTGGCTCCTTACTCACCGGGGAGTCTGTTTCTCCCTCCCCCTGCTCTTCTGCTCTAGCTCAGAAATCTGCTCTTTCTCTCTCCCTCTCAAATAAATAAAATCTTAAAAAAAAAAAAAAAGGTATAGTTGAATTAAGAGAAAAAGAACCTAAGCCCTGTTAGAATGGCTGGTGTCTATAGACGTAATTTTTGTCTTCTATGACTCAACATTCTATTCAAAGGATTAGGGCAGTGAGTTAAACTCAGGCAAAACTTGAGGAGTTGAATAAGCAGTGCCGGAGATGAGAGAAAAATGAAAGATCTGTGTGTCATTTGTTTGGGAAAATAAATGAGATTCATCTGCAGAGATCTCTGAAACTCTTGTCATCTTCCCTTAAAAGAGTTTCTTCTGTGTCCCTTGCTGGTTCCCATACATCAGCCTCTTGTCACCCAATTCAAACTTTAAAGTCCTCTTGAGTACTCTCTTCCTTACCCCCTTTCTTTAATCAGTCCTGAAATCCTTTTTTGCACATCATATTTTCTTATATCTTTTTCTTCTTTACATACCTGGTTCAAGATTTCATTTCCTCTTACCTGTAATAGCAAAAAAGCCTTCCAACTGATCTCCCTGACTCCTGACTGCTCTCCATTCAGTGCAGTCCCTACATCATGATCATACTCACCTTCACACAATACCATTTCGATCATGTCACTCCTCTGCTCCAAAACCTTCAGATGAAAAATATATATCCACAGCTACAGTCCTTTGATCAGTTCTGATTTACTTTTCCATTTCCATTAACCTCCTATATACTTCCAAATTCCATACAAACAGCCCATTCCCTCTAATCTCTGTCAAATTACTTCATTCTGCTTCCTTCACATTAGAATATCTTCTTCTCAGTCCTAAAAATTTCTGCCTATCCTACAACCCCAAAATTAAATATAACTTATTCTCCATATAAAAATAAGCACTTAGCTGTAGTATTAAAATTCCTCCATCACTGGGTCCAGATTTTCACACCATCAGATCATGTGAGGTCTTTCTATGCCCATAGAAAGAAGCTTGAAATTTATTCTCTAGGATACAGGGACCCAATGAAGAGTATTACACATTGAAATTATAAATTAGAGTTGCATTTACCTCATGGTGCTGTTGCAGTGGAGACTAGAGGAGCAAGGAGACTAGAGATGGAAAGACCCATTAAGCAGCTATTGGATCTGAGAGAAGACTGAAAGAGCTGTGTTAGGGGGAGGAAAATGATGAACAAAATTCTAAGTGTTTTGAATTTGGGGTTCTGAGGACTAGGGTGAGGCAGGCAAAATAATCATGGTACAAAATTAACTTCTCAGGTATCCACTCAGCACTAAGTACAGTTGAGTGCCTCCTTCAATTCTTTATCCTAGGTGCCTATCTTGCCTTACCCTGAGTTCTTACAGATTTTGTAGAGACATCACCTTGGCAACTAAGGGGGTACACCATTCAGATCCCCCTTCAAGAAAGAACTTGCCATTGAGCTGCAAAAAAGTGCAGTTAGGTAAGAGCCTGTACCTATAGAACATTCAAGATCAGATCTGTCTCAGCTTCTGAGTCACAGCCATACCCCCTCCTAGGAACACCTAGTCAGAGACCAGGTAGGTTAAGGGTACTCAGCCTGGCAATTTCTGTCCAAGGTGGGGCCCTCTAAACAGGCAATCCTTCCCCCTGAAGATTACCATTAAGTTGGATGAGACTGTCAGATCTAAAGGCATTCTCTGTCCAATTCTGATTCCTCCCCTTTTATCTTTATACTGTTTTCCCCAATAAACTACTTGCTCAATAATTCTCTCTCAACAACTGTTCTCAGAGGACCTAAATTATGCATATAATAAGCAATTGATCACACCAATCTAGACCTGGAACTAGAGATGAAGGGATCAATTTTAGTGGTCTTGTCATGTAGTAGTTTAAAGTCTGGGCTCTAGACACCAGGTTCAAATCCCAGCTCAGCCACTTCTGACTTTGTACAACCTTAGACAAGTTATATAACTTTTCAGTACCTCAGCATCTTCATTTGCAGTATGAGGATTTTAATAGTATATGAAGACTATACAAGATAATGCACTGAAAGTATTAAACACAGTGCGTGGCCCATAATAAATGTTCTTGAAATGTTACATTTTGTCACTGAATAGACTTTGAAATGCTGTTTATAGAGGTTATTGATTATGATAAAATAGAAGAAATGTTTACTTGAGAAAGATTTTCCGCAGGATATGGTAGAGCTAATGAATATTACTTAAATCTTCAATTTATTTTATCTTCAAATATTTCAAACTCAACCCTGTGATTTTTTTCAATTTCCCTCCATATTACTCCCAATATGGCGCCTCTCCTCCATGTAATGGCATCACCTTGTCTCCTGCCAACATCATTCTTTGCCATTCACTTCAAATGTCTATTCTTCCCATTTCTATCAGATCCTGCTAATAATCTCCTCTAAAACTTGGTTGAGAACTCACCTTCTCCAGAGTTTCCTTGACCAGCCTTTCTATTCTACCCATTCCAACTGTGATCATTCCTCTCTATGAGCAAACTCTAAAATGGTATCATCTTGAAACTAGGAACAAATAAACAAACTATATTTGTATGTATATATATATATACATATACATATATATATATACACACATACAAACACACCATATGCATAAAATTCTCAAGCTATGTTGAAAGTGTCTGTGTGTCCATAAATATTTGTTAACGATGAAATAGCAGGACTAGCATCTCCTGTGACTTTAGATAAGAACCCCTCTCCTCTACTCACTCTTTTGCCCAAGGATAGAAGATGGCTTGGCCAAGCTATGCTCAATAAATGCTTACTTTAAGGATGAATTTTTTCAGTTGTAGGTGCATGGTAAGTCTACAAATTATATTTCTATATCCTCTTTCTATATGTCAGCTTTAAAAATGAAATGTTTCATAAAACAACCTCGGTCATATAATGGGAAAGTTAATGTATGGAGAAGTGTTTTACAATCCTTTCAAGTATTGTAGGTAATACAAATCTGTTTTATACAATAAAGTCCTGGTCTACCATACATCTAAAAGGCAGTGGGAAATTACAATTAGAAACAGAAACAAGGCATTTTTCCTCTCACTATTTAGTAGATGTAATATTCCCTACAAAATGGCACTGAATATTTTCCTGCTACTACACAGTGCTATATAGGCTCAGAAAAATAAAACCTCTTTTTATGCCTATGAAAGTGGCTTCAAACAAAATAACCAACTTCAAAGGTAAGATGAAAGTGCTTTGTAATGTGGCTGAATGCAAGGAATGTTTTTAGGTAGCCCAATATTTGTATATATGCATTGATACATATTGCAATACATATTTAAAAGGTGCTACTAAATCTCCAGCCATCCTATACATCCAATTTGAAACCCTTATCAAGATATTCACACTCAAAGACAAGGTTCCCACATCAAATAGATCACAATCTTAGGTGTATTTAAATACTGGAAATGAATGGTACCTAAAATAAAAATCCTTACACACAGAGCAATACATGAGTATAACATTAATAGCCTACATGGGTTTTTAATGGCTCCTAATATAATATGCCCTTTCAAGAGACCATTCATACATATTGAAATGCACTTTTACAGTGCTACTTTGAGTAATTATGAATTGGACAAGGTTGACAAAAATCAGCATTAACAGGCAATTTTCTTGAAATATACACAACCTTCTGTAAGTACACAGCTCTAGAAGTGGTGAAATATTAGATTTTGAATGCTAAAAAGTAAAAGTAGTTTTCACATTGATTTTCAAGAATATACATTTTTATTGTTACAATTCAGTTAACTATTTTACTGAAGTTTACAGTCATCTCCAATTCAAAGGCAATAAAAAAATCAATTGTTTGTTTTATAATCAATACCATGAAGCAAAAGTAATTAATAGCCAATATAAAATAACCTACTTACTACCTCATTTTAATTGTAGTGAGGAACTATAACAAGAAGGCATTCCTATTATCCTAGCCTGTTCCACTTAACAAGTTTACATTTAAGATCTTTCCATTTTCAAATAACAAACCCACTGTACATTTAGAAAACCTACTTGGGAAAATCTATTATTATTTAATTTCTTAGAAAACTGCTAGTCCAACCTACTTTTCTTTGAATTCCAAGTTGCTACATTATCCTCATCTTTATAATAATAATTATTGATCTCTCAAGAGCAAGAACATCATGCAAAGTGAAAGAATTATTATAAAATGAAGAAAGAAAATTTCTATTATTCAAGTGAATAATAATCAAGTTGTATATCTTAAACATATAGCACATTATAGGCATAATTAGCTCACCACCACTGTTAGAAACATACATACACATTTTTCAAAATAAGTCTTTTAAATAAAGTATTATAAGCATCTTTCTAGCTTAAGGATTTGAAATAGCAATTAAGTCTTGAACCTTAAATCATTTGTCTCTATAACTAGAAGAGCAAGTCCCAAGGATGTAAATCTCACCCAATGAGACAAGGGATGCTGAATGTATTATTAATTGCTAAGTAATTTCTTAATTTTAGAAATCTACCACCCAACACTGGCAAATAAATAATGTGATTTATGAGCCCAGACTCTCATTGCTGCTTTACTAGAGTTCAATAAACACACGCACATCCTAAATGTACAGTGTGATTGTGATTTCTACAAGCCAGAGAACAGAGCAGGACTCGGCAATAGCAAATCTACCCCATCTACTTATTATTCAAGCAGTAGTATTTAGAATACCTAAAATGCCTGCTGAACACTGCGGCTCAACATCCCCCTGGGGTTACTTCTAAGCAGAACCACATCTCTTCTCCTCAGTGATTAGTGAGTTTTAAGAAGCAGGTAATACGGGGTAGAAATTCTCATGCAGCAGGAAGATAACTCTTCTCTCCAAATTCTCAAAAACCAACACCCCCACACCCCAAATACACACACATACATAATCACCTTTTTTTTTAAGACAGAAAGGAGGGTTTTTCAAATAGGTACCTAAAACATGCCATTTGCAAGGGGATGAAAAACGTATTTTTCCTCTACTTGCTGCTGTGTAAGATGTTTACAGATCTGATTAGAAAACCTGTATGTACATAAAAAGTAGTGCTTTCAGTGAGATTTCTTTAGTGAAATCTGCCTGTGCAGACATATATGTGCATAAATCATACATATTTATGCAAACATGCCTACATTAACAAGGACACACACACACACACACACACACACACACCTAGACCAATAATTAAGCTTACACTGTGCTACAAGCCCCCTTTGACATTTTTTAGCATGCATGTTATTCAGAAGACAGATTTTAAAAAAAGAATAAGCAGCTGCATATAATGCATGCCAAAGTGGCATGTTTAGAGAAGCAAATACATTACCAGACGCATTTTGAAGTTTCTGGAACACCTGCAGGTAAAAGGAGACTGTGAATCGGGTGCTGGCACGCGGTATTCCTCAGAATCACAGAGCTCGGTGTGACTGTGGGGGAATGTAAGGCGAGTGTGAGGCTGGAAACCTTTGAGTTGAGCTCACTCTAAGCATCAGAAAGCCTCAAAGAGGGGAGAGAAAAAGGCAGCCCACAGACAGCTAGATGAGAAACTTCTGGCACCTCTCCAGCTCAGGAATGAATTCTCTGTAATTTGGAGACGTATAGTGATGGAAATGAAGAGAAACTTGGATTTACGGGTGAATTTGCTCAGCCATGCAGAAATGGGCAGGTAACAGTCTCTCAGCTCATTTTAAAACAGTCATTCAAGAACAAGACTGAATCAAAAAATTAAAAGGCATCCTTTTTGAAAAAAATAAAAAGGCTACTCCAGCCAGCTTCCCAAGATGCCTTTACAAACTTCAAATGGATCATTCCATCAGCTATTTGTTGCACATTTTATTAATCCCAGTGCAGAGGTAAACTGGAAAATCTAATTCCTTTTATGTAGAAAACTGGATTTACTGCTTCTTTTTATAATGCACTTTAGTCATATAAATACACAGATTTACTTACAGAGTTCTCGTTTCTTGTGTAACCACTACTGTTTGGTCCAGATAAAATGTTAAAAGGCTTGTTTGCAGCTTTTCAAGGAAGTAAAGAAAAAATGTTTTAATACTCAGAAGGTAAGCTGAGTACAGATATTTAAATGTTGAATTTGAAGCAAAGAGAGCATAAAGGAAGAGCCCTGAGCCATTAAGTGGTACACAGAGATATGGTTATACACGAGCATTGAGCAGGCAGGTGGCTCAAGCCTATAAATATATACATAATTAAGGGTAGAAAGAAAAGAGCTTTGGCAAATTAACTTCTTAGAGACAATAGCTGTGATTTTGTTTAGGCTTACAAATAAGTCAATAATGTCTGGGGAGCACATATGGACTTCACCTTGTCTGAAAAATTCCACAGCTCATGAATAGTGAGGTTGGAAGCATCACACACTGGCAATCTATATTCAAATGTAATGAGGAGAAGGACGATATTACCATGAAGAATGTTGTCATATTACATTGTGCCTGTGTGGCTTAACTACTCATCCAACCTTGCAAATGGCCATTTGCCTGGACTCAATAGCAAATGTGCTATCGATGGGAGGGTGGAGGTGGGAGGCCGATTTTATTTGTTTTACTACACACGCACCTTTGGGAGGCTCGACGATAAAATGCATGGGCTGAATGTAGGAGTGATTCTCTTTTCAAGGCCACATTTATCTATAATAAATTCCAAGTGGAATTAATAATGACCAATTAAGCTATTTATTATTTTAACTCTTGCAGTCAAGGGCAAAACAGTGTTTATGTTTATTGATAGAAGGTCGATGGCAAGACAGCTGAAGATGGCTGGGCTCACCTTTAAGCACACTCAATAAACACATATTGACTGAACAGCCTCCGGACTTCCTCACATTCCAGTGCCCAGTCTTTTCTGTCTAGGATATTTTTTCTTATCTCTCCACTGCCATCTGCTTCATCCATTTATTCAGCAAATATCTAGTGAATTAGACACTCCACTTTGGAAAATACAGAGACACTTAAGACATGATCATCCCTCAAGGAGCTTACCATTGTCAGGTAATACCACAATGGGTCCCAGTGAGGGATAGGCATATCAGAATTATTTACAAATACCCATGCTCACTGCTATCTCTTCTTCTATTTTGGATTCATTTTTTAAGATTTTATTTATTCATTCATGAGAGACACACAGAGAGAGAGAGAGAGGCAGGGACACAGGCAGAGGGAGAAACAGGCTCCATTCAGGAAGCCTGACATGGGACTCGATCCCAGGACTCTAGGATCATGCCCTACACTGAAGGCAGGCACTAAACCACTGAGCCACCCAGGGATCCCCTATTTGGATTCATTTTTGGTGGGAGAGGCAAGCAGAGTTTGTACACAAGTTTTGAAAATCTCCCCAAATGATTCAGATTTAAATCCCCTCCTCCACTTCATACACCTAACAGCAATTCAAGACAATCATTATCAGCCCTCTAGTAACTGAGAGGAGGGTATCCCATCCACTGCTGCATATAGACTCAAACTACTCAAACTGACCAGTACTTCTGTGTCTTTGCTCATCTCTCTCTACTATGGGGATGGCCCATATTTAATCAGTGTGGCCCAGAGCCTGAGTCTGTAAGGTTCTAACAGATTTGGAAGCCAAAGCTGAAAGGGGGGTAAAAAAGCCCAAATCTTTTTGTTCACTCATTTAACTTCTCTGGGCCTGTTTCCTTATCTATAAAATGAGAAGTCAGGACTGGCTTTGAGTCTATAATTTCTTTGCCAAAATGTATGAGCACTTTCTTTGAGAAAGCCAGTCCTATGCTATATTGACACCTACATAAGAGCACACCTGAGGTTAAAAACTTAGAATTCCCAACTTCTACTATCTTACTGCTTTATGTCCTTAGTCATCAAATCAAATCTCATGAAGGTGAACCTTCAGCCTGAGGCTCTAGGGCCCAGAATCATAGGCCTCTCCTTCTCCATTTTCCCATGTTGATGGTGGGGGGAGAGGAGGCCAGAGGGAACCATGGAGGAATTCAGAGCATGAAAACAAGCATATTGTCTGCCAACTCCAGCCTTTGCTTCAGCAACTGCCTCAGCTACAGCCTGGAGGACCCCCTGGTGAATGGCAGATCCTGGAACCATCAAACAGAATGGTGATATAGCCAGACCTCCTGCCTCCATGGGCAATCCCATTCAAATAAGTGGGAGGGCCTAAGAAGGCAGGTTTGGGGCTTATGAGAACAGCTCTTCTAGGCTCTACTTCTAATCTATGGCCTGGAGGAGTATCCTGTGCCACCCCTCAGAAGTATAAGAGAAGAATATGGCCACAACATTCTCAGAGGCCAGTCTGCCTGCCCCCTTTGACTTACATCACAGCTCACTCTATGTCCCACAAGCCCACTCACCATGACAATAAAAATAGCTCAAAAGGGAGGGCTCATTTAGCCTCTTTCCCCCACTGACTATCCTGTGCTCAGCACCACCTTCATTCACTCAAGAAGAAACCAACCTTAGCAGATATTTTTAAGGCAAAGCTCAGGTGACCAACTAAAATATAATCCTCTTCATGTAGCAATCCTACTAAAAAAATAAATGTTTTCTATCTACTCCGGGTCTCAGTTAAGAAAGTCTGAAAAGCCTGACCTTGAAACACTAAGAGGAGGAAAGGCACAAATTTCCAAAGATGGTAGCACTGAAGACACACAGACCTGAGTTTGAAGACACTATTCTCTAAATAGGGTCTTTGTGTCTTTGGGTAAGCCATTGAAATTCCCTCATCCTGGGATGCATGGGTGGCTCAGTGGTTGAGCAACCACTTTGGCTCAGGGCTTGATCCCAGGTCCCAGGACCAAGTTCCGCAGTGGGCTCCCTGTGGGGAGCCGGCTTCTCCCTGTCTGTGTCTCTGCCTCTCTCCTGTGTCTCTCAGGAATAAATAAATATAATCTTTAAAAAATATAAAAATTAAAAAATTCCCTCATCCTGATTCTTTCTCTGTAAAAGAAAAAATACCCCCCTTATCAAGTTATTTTGAGAGTTTAAATATGAAAAGTTCCTGAGGCATCATAAGTTACTTAAGAAATAGTAACTCATAATAATCAAAAGTATCCAAGTATCCAATTGTCTTCAGTATGCCATTAGCCTATAAAGACAAGGACTATGTTTTAGTCATTTTCATATTCCTCCTACCTACTCTGCCATGTGCCTTCATATCCATTCCATAAGTTTTTTTTTTGAGCATCTATCATTCCCACATTCCCAGCGAGGTGCCAAGGACACAGCAATGGGGAAGACAGTGGTGGCTCCTGACCTCATGTGGCTCACAGTCTACTGTGGGAGACAACAGTTAAATAAGTGCCATGAATAAATAAAATATGTCTTAGTCTCCTCAGGTTGCCATAACAAATACCACAGAGTGGGTGGTTTAAACCACAGACATTTATTTCTCAGAGTTCTAGGAGGCTGGGAAGTCTGACATCAAGGTGCCAGCAGATTTGGTTCCTGGTAAGAACTTCTTCCTGACTTGGAGACAGCCATCTTCTCACTATACCTCACAGGGCAGAGAGAGGAAGTTCTTGGGTTTCTTCTGTTACATGGACACTAATCTCATTTTGGGGGCTCCAATCTCATAACCTCATCTAAACCTAACCACTTCCCAAAGGTCCCACTTCCCAATAACCATCATATTGAGTGTTCGGGCTTCAAATGTATCAATTTTAAAGAGACATAAGGATTCAGTCCATAACACTATATAAATGAATTAATTAATTATTTAATGATTATCTTTTACTTTTTTTTTTTTTTCCTGCATACAACAGCCCAGAAAATGTCAAGGGCACAAATGGAAGAAAATTTGGGACTGCTTCCAATAATTACCTTCAAGCCTAGGGACTCGGGCTGATGGGCTAATCCTCATTAAGTGGCAGGTTTCTCCCCAAGAGCCATCCCCAGAGACCCGTCAGGCTAGCTAGCCCAGGCAGCACTTTGATCTGTCCTCATGGTCCCTTCTATCCCACTGGCAACACGTTCTGGTTCCTGGCCTTACTGTTTTACATCCAAGCTGTCTGAAATGCAATAACATTTTTTTAAAGAGCAACCAGGATTTTAATTAAAGTACCAGAGATCCAGCCAAAGATATTTTTCTAAAAGAGAAGAAATATCTGTTTTTGGAGACAGAACATTTCGTAACAGAGATCTCACATATTTTGATAAATGGTAAACAGCAACATGGACTGCACCCTCACAAGAACCCAACTGCAGGGTTTATGTGTATACACATGTGTGTGCATGCACACACCCATGTGTGTGTTTAGTGCTCATCCCGCCTAATGAGGACAGAGTCAGGGAGACAAATGCTCTCTAGCTCCTTCAACCATTCAGATATTTCAGACAAACACAGTTAATGGAAAAATATAAGGGCCTGTCTCTTAACGTCAGATTACCTTTTGTGCTCTCTGATTTCCTTTGATTTAAAAGGCTTTGCTGGGTGGTTCAGCAGTTGAGTGTCTGCCTTCAGCCCAGCGCATGATCCCTGGGTCCTGGGATTGAGTCCCACATCGGGTTCCCTGCATGGAGCCTGCTTCTCTCTCTGCCCATGTCTCTGCCTCTCTCTGTGTCTCATGAATAAATAAATTATTTTTAAAAAAAGGCTTTGTTTATAAGACTTCATGCAAACAGCACTAAATAAGAACCCAGCTTCTGCAAGTGAGGTTGGCAGAAGTATACCATATACCTAATGAGACCATGTGGATCGTGCAATTCCATGCCACTTATACTCATAGGTAAAGAAGTTTAAAATAAAACAAAGCCTCAGTACCATAGGTGACAGTTTAGCAAAATCATTCTACCTGTGACTTCTCTTTATGAAGAGAAATTCATGCTTACTGCTTGGAAGATCCCTGACAATTCCCATACATCAAGCCAGTAAGAAGCTAAAGAAGCCACCCAGCTTCCTCCATGAGCCTGAAAGCCTATGCAGGCAATGGTGCACCCATGTCCATCTTCAGGCCCATCTTCAGGCCTATCCATCCTTAGATACTATAAAATTGAGGCATTAGTGGAAGACTTGTTAGGAGCTGGCTACCATCTCAGGCAGAAGCTAGAGGTTTGGAAGCCTCTGGTGTCCACCCATCCCCAGAGGTTGTCACCGCCACGGGGCCAGCAGCCACAGATGGTGTCCTGCACAGACAGCTGGGAGGCAGAGAGCCATGGGTCTGCGTGAAGCACCAGCCAAAGTGCTGGCTGGGTGCCATTACTGGGCCTGTGGCCCTAACAGGAAGCTGGGGTAGTGGTATTAGTCCCTTTTCCCTGGCATTATGGGTATTGTTTCTCTGGATCCAAATGGCAAAGGATAAGGAAGTGATTTCATGAGAGAGGATAATAGACATTGTCATGCTAGACAGACATCTCAACCCTAAAAACTAATTTACCTAAGGGAAAATTGATATAATTCCCCCCTCTGGTACAGCAATAGTGATTAGGCTAAATTACCCCCAACCAAGCTTTTTACATTGATTCCATCTGGTGATCGTAGATATAAAATCACAAGATATGGGACGCCTGGGTGGCTCAGTGATTGAGCGTCAGTCTTCAGCTCAGGGTGTGATCCTGGAGTCCTGGGATAGAGGCCCACATTGGGCCCCCTATGGAGAGCCTGCTTTTCCCTCTGCCTAGGTTTCTGCCTCTCTCTCTCTCTCTCTCTCTCTCTCTGTGTGTGTGTCTCTCGTGAATAAATAAATAAAATCTTTTAAAAAAATCACAAGATACTATAACACACACAATTCTATATTTATTGTTACATATTTTGCTATAAAACAAATATGTTGTATTATTTAAGTGATAACAGCGAGTGACAATCTTTCAAGCCCTGAAAGATCTGCCAGTGGAATAAAATGAGAGCAGTGTGCAAGTACCACCCACAGAAATCCAAAGTATGAAAGGCAAGTGACTAGGAGTCAATTGCCAACTCAAAATTAAGAAGTGACATCTATGCAGTGATTCTCAAAGTGTACAGAATACGAAGGAGTTCCACAGCAAGCACAGTTAATCTTCACTTCAGAGGAAATGGACCCATGTTCCATGTGGGATAGGGGACAAACAATGGACCAGGAGTCAGGAGATCTAGGGTCTCAGTTGCTGCTCCATCACCTAGCATTGTGACCTTAGCCTCAGATCTCCCAACAGTGTGATGGGTATTTTGTCTACCTAGACTACTTTATGGTGTTGATGTATGGAAAAACAACAACATGTGTACCAATTTGTATATCAAACCAAACACAGCATACAAATGTATTGTGGTCTTATTGCCCTACCTCAAACCAAAGCATCAGAGAATCACTAGTAAATCATTACTGTTCTATCCACATAATGTCTTAGCAAAGGGAGAAAGTGCCTATAAAAACCTTAAGAGGGAATCAGTGTATGGAGGATTAAGCCATAAGAAAGAGAGAGACAAGAAAATCAAACTCCCACCCCCCATGCCTAACAATCCAGCCCAGTCAGGGGGTAATGCACTTCAATTAAGTGCTAGGCTTCCAGAGAGCCTTGTAGATTGACGATCAGAATTCTTGCTCAACTGAACTGAAACCTTACAAAGTGGCCACCACTAAGACTCACCAAGGAATTCCTCATATAAACAGTAGTCGATGTCAATTAACCTTTGTGAACATGAAAAATAAATGGAAAGGTTGAGGAATTAACAGGGAGACAAACACAGATGCCAGACACAAGCATGATGTTACAGTAAATGCTACAATCGCATGGTAGTTAATTTTAGTATAGTAGGAATGGCTCTCATGATAAAAGATCTTTTCTAAAAGTGGAAGTGCATTACAAATAGGGGCTGAGTTTAATCTATATTTTCCCCTATTGCACTCTGATTAGTCCCACATCTGCACTGAGACTACAAATATTTATTGAAAATACCATATTGATGCCTTCTGAATGTCTGAAGAATCAGTAAATATAACTGCATTCAGCTGTGTATTACTCAACTTCCTTAATTGATGATTCAAGAAAAATTAATTAAATTCCTAAATTATGAAGACATCTTTTCTCTTAGAAAAAAAGGATTCATGGGTTATAGAACTGAGTTGAAAACCTCACTCGAATCCCATACCAGGCTGGGATAATAACCTGGTTAGAACTTACCACCCCCACCCGTTAGCCTAGCCCCTTTCTTTTCATATCCCCACCTCTATCAAGCAATATGTGGGGCCTCATAGGCATGTGAGTGGACAACCCAGAGAAGTGCAAGCTCTTTTCAGATCACTCCCAATCCATGGCCATAAACACCCCTGTTGCACACCCCTTGGGCTTAAATATGTACACACTAGTTATGCAGTCCTAGCCTCAAGATTTTAGACCAGAGAAAGAAGTCTTCAAGGGTCCCGGAAATGACCTTGGAGACATTTAGGTGGAGATTTCTGAAGTCTAGTTTACGAGACCATACTCTAAAATGGGGGCCAGAGACTCCAGGTGAGCAGGTTCCTGGGTTCCTTAATCCTTGACCTAATAGGGAAGGGCACAACTACGGAAGGATACAAACTGGGGCCTCTAAGATGCAGGACTCAGCACAGAGAGTCTAGGTACCCAGGTCTCAGGAGGTAATTCTTGAACCCATGGCCCTTCCATCTAAACACTCTTCCTTCTGTGATTCCTTTAATGGTAAATTTGATGAATAAATGATCTGTATCCATGGTTCATTTTTTCATCAGCCTTTTTTGTTGTTGTTGGTAGCCTTTGATTTTGCAACCTGTCACATTATAACCTGTGTCCTCACTACCTAGTGTAATTATTTTCTGTAAGAACACTCATAATTTTCACTACCGAGTATAATTATTTCTCTAAGAACACTCATAGTTTTCTTCTTAACAAATTTAATTGTCCCTGGCATTTTCCCCCTCCTATTTTTAACTGCTAAGATCAGTCTTCACCTAGACCCTACATGGCCTTGTTCTGTCCTTGTGCCTTTAATGCCACTTTCATCTGTTTATTCTGCCACTACTTTAACTTCCCTCCATTCTATATCCATCTATTAAAGGTAAGTGCTGCTCTAGATCAAGTATTCTTCCAACTTGTCATGTAGATGTTTATCTACTGCCATGGTTAGCTGATCCCAAATGTACTTGTTCTATTTTCTTTGACCCAGAATCCATCTCTTCCTGATTTTTAGCAAACCAATACCTTTTTGTTTTTAAACTCTTGAAGATATATTTTTGAAATATTTCCACATTAACTCCACTCAGTCCTAATCAGTCTAGATAATATATAATAATGCCAAAGTTAGAACTCAGATTCTGGATAAGTATAATAGATAAGCACACAGATGGTAAAGAGGGTTCTTATCTGCCAAGGCTAAATGATTGATATTACCTATTCTCCTAGAGTCATGTTGCTCACACTTCGATATGCACAGGAATCATCTGGGGATCTTGTTATCATGCAAGTTCTGGAACAACAGGCCTGGGTGGGGCCTGAAAAGCTTCTCCACTAGGTGATGGTTAGGCTGAGGTCTGATAAAATGGAAACTCAGACTAGTGGTTACTAAGGGAACAGCCTTTCATGAGAGGAAACAGAAAAAGCTACAGCCCAGAGTCAGGAATTAGATCAAAGTGAAACATATTTCCCATCCTAGGAGTGTAAAAAAAGCATGGACTCTGTATTTAGGTAAATATGTGTTCTAATCTCAACTGATCTATTATGGATCAGCTACTTAACCCATTTTCTATCAAAAAAATTATTTCTTGCCAACTGTTGGAAACTTTCCTAAATGCCAGAGAATATGACAGATGTGATCTTACTCTTACGAAGCTCCCACTCCAGCCTTCTTAACCTGTTTCCTCATCTATAAAATAGGTAAAATAATGCTAATTTTGCATTAGTCATCAAATGAAATAATGTCTTGAAAATTTTAGTGTATAATACTTAAGGAGTACTCAATACTTAGAATCTCTATTTTTCCTTACATATTTGCCAATATAATGTTGATAAACTGTATATGCTTTTTGTGTATTTAAAATTGATTTTTAAATGTTTTATTTTTCCCCTTAGATTACAAATTCTTGAATTTAGAAAACATAATCTTTTATAGCTGTTTAGCACCTTGGAGGGTACTTCATTCACACAATTCTTCAACAAATATTTTACTGAGTGCCAAACAAATAAATTGTTTGGTGACTGTATTATAAGGAAAAGTAGCACAAAATAAAAGGAGAAAAGAGTGATGGAGAAGGGGAAATGTTATACCGAGAGTGGCCAAGGAAGCCTCATTGATAAGGTAACATTTAAAGATTTATTTTTTAATTTATTTATTCATGAGAGACAGAGAGAGAGAGAGAGAGAGAGAGAGACAGACAGAGACACAGGCAGAGGGAGAAGCAGGTTCCATGCAGGGAGCCTGATGTGGGACTCGATCCCAGGTCTCCAGGATCAGGCCCTGAGCTGCAGGCTGCACTAAACCACTGAGCCACCTGGACTGCCCCGATAAGGTAACATTTAGCCTGAACTGAGGATTCAGGGTGCAAGCAGTGTGTTTCCAAGAAGAGTCTTTAGAGAGAGGAAACAGCAAGTGCAGAAGTCCCAAATGTTCTGTGTTTTGGGGGAAGAGCAGAAAGGCCAGAATAGCAAATTCTTTCATTTTATAAAAGAGGAAATTGAGGCCTTGAGAAATGACTTTGACAGACCCACATATATCAATTAAGTTAATTTTAGCTGCTATAACAAAATAAACATAAACTCAAACTCTAGAAGTATATGTCTTGCTTATATTGCCAGTGTCCCAGAATAGCAGGGCACTCTCCTCCAGGGGACTCAGGCTGCTTCCATATTGTATCTCTGCCATCTTCAAAACAAGACTTCCAGCTCACTTCAAGTGTGAGATCTCCAGTGTCTGATAGGGAGAGAGTATGGAGGATCACATATAAGAGGTTTATAACGGGCCAAACCTGGAAGTGGCACACACGAATTCTGCTCATACTCGCTGACTATCATCTAATCTCTTGACTACCACCTATTACACAGGAGAATAGGAAATGTAGTCCAGCAGGAATATGAGGACAAAGGATTTGGTGAGAAGCTAGCTAGGCTCTACCAGGCCAAGGCACCTTCCTCTTGGTGCTATGCTTTCTTCCTTTGCATGCATGAAAATAATGCTCTCTATAAAGTCGTCTTTATCTGAGCCATAGTTGCCACTAATAATAATATAAGACAGGAGATTGAAGAATTCCTAGTTATCTGCTGCCAGCTAAAACATATTCTACTGTCAAGTAACCTTACTAAGATGGGAATACAAGAACAAGAAAGATACCTATAATGGATTAAAGGAACAAGCAGAGATATGTTGTGATGAGGAAGGAATATTGCATACACAGAAAATCATCTGCCCACTTCATCTGCCTCCACTGGTTCACAAGATCCATCTGCAAGTCAGCAACCAGCTGCTTTCTGAATTTTCTTACTCCAGTATCTCACATTAGCAGGATTGTTGTGAGGATCACTTAGAGATTATATATGCAATAATAAAATTTAGGTATTGTTGTTCTAAAATGCAACTGTATACCTAGATAGAGGTCTTTTTAATGTACTCTAGGTAGATATTGAGAACATAATGCTATCAATTTATTGAAGTTGTTTAAATTGACATCTGTCAGGGTTATATATATTAGTATAATCCATAGCAGTTGTGATAGATTAATGATTCCAATGCCTCACCTTCTCTGTATCCATATCCTTGTCATGCCTTCTCTCTCTCTCACCCCCCCTTTTTTTAATAAAATGTAATTACAAATAATGGAAAGAAAATATCTGCATTAGGGAGGCAAGAAATTAGAGTCATACAATAGAACTGGATTACTCTGTAGAAAGTCTTTTTCAATACTAAAACCAGTCCAATTAAAACTTCCCGAAGTAATATCCAACTAAGGAAACCATGATTACCAGGGAATAAGTCAGTATGTAAATAATCACTAAAGAACAAAATCTATGGTGTGAAAACTCTACACTTTTGTCTTGAATTAATAAGGTAAAAATGCCTTTTTAAAACATAGTCTTCTGTAGTTTTAAAATTCTTAGGCTAAAAATTATATAAGTAAAGTCAAATGAACCCATCCTATACAGGTATCTGCGACAATATCAATAGCATGGATAAACATAACATGGATAATATCTCAAGGTTTGAGATGAATAAAAGTGGTCCTTTGACAGAAAATATTACTTAAAATTATATTAGGTTGGATTGTATTTAATACTCATTAATGACTAGAAAACACTGTGCAAATTAAACCCATCGTGGATTGTTAATTGAGTAATACACATAACAACTGAAAAACCCTCCCACAGTAAATGTTAAATGAAATTCATGAAAAGATTAAAATAATACATAGAAAAACTTTAGGAAAGTGTCCATCAGTCTGAAAAAAAAAGAGCTGACTCATATTTTATTTCAATAAATATTTGCTGAGCATTCACCCTGAGTATTTTATGCTGACCACCCCTGCAAATAAGCCTATTAACCCCAGTTATCAGAAAATAATCATAATTCCTCCATATCTTGGCATGAGCTTTACAACTTTACTTGCATCTAGTACTTAAGACTTTCTTTTACAAGGATAAGTTAATGATGATATGGAGAATTACTGTGACTTTTGGGGCATGCTTGATATAGTTAATTCAGTGGTAATGGGTAATATATGGGCATGGGGTGCACACAATATAAAGAGAATTATCCTTTCTCAGAACTCATATTTACTTCCTGTTCCACTGATTTGCCAAATAATCACTGATCATGTGCTCTCTGTGACATTTCTTGTCTTGTCAATCTGTATTAATACATTATTCTTATGCTAGTTTAATTTCTTCATCTTGCCACTCTGAGAACAGAAACATACATGTTTTGACTTTTTTGAAAGCACTTTGCACACTTTTGTAGGTGCCAAGTTATAATATCTGTTGATATGATGAATCAATTTAGAATCTTTGAATCTTTTTTAGATTAGGCCAGAACAAATTAAAAGTAAATCCAGAGGAGAATATAGTCTTTTCTTAAAACTGAGGATCTGAAGTCTTTTCTTAAAACTGAGGATCTGAGGTGTTGATTTTTATCAGTAATTATAAGAAAAGTTTTGAATAGAAGTAAATACAGGGATGATGTGGAGAGAATAGACTAGAGGAGGAAGGAAACGCCAATGGATTGAAAAGCACATCACAACCAAACTTCATAAAATCCACCTACCAAAGAGTTGACTAATATCTCTGTAAACTTCACATCCAAATACCAAAAACATATAAAAGATTAAGACTGAATGGTCAGTGGGAAAAACTTTCAATGATATCATCCTAATTATAAAAACTTAAGATTTAATAATGAATTTAAGCCTTTAAAATGCATGTCTCCAGGAAATGCTAATCTACAGAATGAGGTATATTTGATTTTAAAATGAATTTAATTGATAATTACCTTATAATAGATTCATATTTTGCTTGATATATTTTTATTTTTAAAAGTATAAAGAGATGGGCTCCTGGATGGCTCAGTCAGTTAAGCATCTGCCTTAGGCTTAGGTCATGATCTCAGACCAAGCTTGAGTCAGACTCCCTGCTCAGTGGGGAATCTGCTTCTCCCTCCCCCTCTGATCCTCAACCCCACTCATGTGCTCAGTCTCTCTCTCTCAAACAAAAAAGATAAAAAATCTCTTTTAAAAAAGTATAAAGAGATACTTTGAAGAAAAGACTGTTGTAGGCAGAATAATGAATGGTCCCCAAAAATGTCTACAACCTTGAAACTAACTAAATGGCAAAAGGGAATTAAGGCTGCCAGTGCAATTAAATCTGCTAATCATGGATGCCTGGGTGTCTCAGCGGTTGAGCATCTGCCTTTGTCTCAGAGCATGATCCTGGAGTCCTAGGATCGAGTCCCACATGGGGCTCCCTGCATGGAGCCTGCTTCTCCCTCTGCCTGTGTCTCTGGCTCTCTGTCTATCTCTCATGAATAAATAAATAAAAAAAAAACCTAAAAAAATAAATAAATCTGCTAATCAATTGACTTTAGGAGATGGAGTTTCCTGGGTTATCTAGGTGGGTCCAATGCAATGACAAAGGTCCTTAAAAGTGGAAGATGGAGGAAGAAAAATTAGTGTCAACATGATACAATGTGAGAGGGCTCCGCCAGCCACTGCTGGCTTTGAAGATGGAGAGGGCTCCGCCAGCCACTGCTGGCCTATGAGCCAAGGAATGCAAGTACTCTCTGGAAACTGTAAAAAAGCAAGGAAATGGATTCTTCCCTACAGCTTCAAAAGAAATGTAGCTCTGCTGATATCTTGATTTTAGCCAGTGAGGCCTGTGTCAGACTTCTGACCTCCAGAAATGTAAGATAATGAATTTGTGTTGTTTTAACACATTAAGATTGTGGTAGCTTTTTATAGCAGCAATATACCAATATCCAAAGGTAAAACAGTTTAAAAGTCTACAGACTATATTTATTTGATATTAATCTCAGATTCACTAAAAAAGAAACAAAATGTACTCTTAAAAATTAGTTGCAGCATCAATAAAACAAGTAAACCCAAGCCAAGAACAATAAAAGTAACAATAACAAGAAGATCCAAATAGGACAATATTTTCAGGGGAAAAAAAAACTCAAAAAACATTTATGTGATTTTAAATCTGCCCTCTTTGGACAGCTTAATAGCTCATTTTCTTTCACAATGAGGTATAAAGTATAAAATATATTTTTTAAAATGTGATGAAATGTGTCAGAGAAAATAATGTGCCTTAGCACTGCTCCCCTCAAGTATATTGCTTTGGTATAGTCCTAAGCCCTACTTTAGCTTGAATTTTAAAGAGCATAATATAATGCTTCAAGTTCTCTGATGAGAGGATGTACTAAACAAGGAATAGAGAACAGGTAGATTGTGACAAGGTCAAAATAAACTGTTCCCAGGGTAATGGCAAAACTCCAGCTGTTCATCATTTCATCATAGGCAATGTAGTGGGATAGCAGGAGAGGAGGGGATCTTGCTTAGGCTGAATTTAATTCAGTCTCTTAATTTTGAGAAACTTCAAAATTCAAACTCCACATATACTGTGTTTAAACATAAATAAGTATATACAAATAAGCAAGCAGATATGTAAAGGGAATCGTAAATCTACTTAAAGAAGGCAGAAAAACAATGGTTACTTCATTACTAAAAGCATCAACCATAACTAGTTACAAGAGAGTTCAGATGGGCCTTGCCCTAAATTGAAAGATTACTTCTAAAAAGCATCCCACTTCTGTGTTGTTGTTGTTGTTGTTGTTGTTTTTTAATTGCAGGGAGAGAGGGCAAGAAAAAGACCATGGATCAGGGAACCCAAGTTGCAATGTTGACTTGCCCAGTAATTTATCTTTGTGAATATAGGTTTGCTAGTTGAAAACTAAGGAGATGCAATTAAATTAATATGTCCCAAGGTTGGGGATCCCTGGGTGGTGCAGCGGTTTGGCTCCTGCCTTTGGCCCAGGGCACGATCCTGGAGACCCGGGATCGAATCCCACATTGGGCTCCCGGTGCATGGAGCCTGCTTCTCCCTCTGCCTGTGTCTCTGCCCCCCACCTCTGTGACTATCATAAATAAATAAAAATTAAAAAAAAATTTTAAAAAAATATGTCCCAAAGTTTGGGATCTTTTTATTAGTGGAAAGAGTAGACAAGCTGGTTAAAAGTATTAAATAATACTGAATCTCTAAGTAAGAAAATTATTTCCTTTTCAATTCTCCTTTTAAGTTTCTAAGAAGGTCAAGAGGAAAGTCTCAGCTTGGTGTTAGTATAGCTTTGACACCTCCCTAATACCAGCAAATCTCCTTTTTTAACAGAGGGCACACCTTGAATTTAGTCTTCCAAAGGCAGCCTTTAGCTAGAATTAAAATGTTGCTTTACCTTTACTGTATTAAGTTATATATATTTTTTCTATTTATGGCATATAAAATTGATTACAATATAATGTAATTTATGCAAATAAAAACTGGAAGTTGGTTTAAGAAAAAAACGTTAACTAGAGAATATATATATAGGTGCTAATTACATAGAATTGAGAAATGGTGGATTAAATTATTTCTAGGATTCTTTCTCATTCTAACTATAAGCCAATGATCAGAAACCTTGCATCCACTATCAATGCAAATTTTGAAGCACTGTCTATGCCACTTAGTTGCTAAGACGACTCTTGGAATTGTTCTATATTATTATTTTTTAGAAGGGGGAGGGGCAGGAGGGGAAGGAGAAAGAGAATCCTAAGCAGGCTCCATGCCCAGCATGCAGCTCAATGCAGGGCTGAATCTCATAACCCTGAGGTCATGACCAGAGCCTCAATCAAGAGTTGAACACTTAACCTACTGAGCAACCCAGGCACTCCGGAATTATTCTATTATTGCATTACTGTATACATGTCTTGTTTCCTGAAAAGAAACCATAAAACCAGGTAAAGCAACATATGTACTTCATTAATGTATATTGAATGAATAAACGGAATCTTCCTTCTCTTATATAAGGATCTTTCTGGACCTAAGGAGAAGCTTAAATTTAAAGCCACATCTACATCAGCATATTATACCGTTTCCCTGTTTATATACCTTTGGGAATGTTAGAAACATAAATCACTTCAGTCACTGTTTCAGATCTCAAGTTCCTTCAAAACCATGCACTCCAATACTATTTGATAGCTCAAACCTGTATCTCAAAGTGACATTACTGGCATGTCTTGTCTATCTTTGTCTAATACAGAAGGTATAAGAAAGTGGATGTCCATGTGTCTCATCTGCCAACCCAGGTCTTGTGGTACAAAATCAGGAGAAAGGAAAAAGCAAGGGGACCATTCAAAAGCCAGCCCAGACAAGGAAAGTCATGAAAATATAGGAACTACACACTCCTGTGGGCCTTGCAAGAGTAATGGCTTATTGCATGTGTAGGAGAGGGGAGTAGGGAGAAAGATGAAGCAGAAAAAAATATGGGGTTCAAAATGGAGCCATTGTCTTCCTGAGCAGAAATAAAGTGATTCATGTGCCAGGCTTTCTGGGTCAGCTACTTGCTGATTATGTGACATTGGATAAGTTGCTTAACTTCTTTTGCTTCAGTTTTATCAGCTATAAAATGGGGTTAATAATAGTACCAAACTCACTGAGTTTCTGTGAGGATCGTATTAACATTAATACACGTAAGTGTGTATAGTAGTCCCTTCAAGCATAAAACATGTCCTGTATTGTCTGCCATCTGTAGCACTACTACAGTGGATTATCTTCATCCATCTCCAGATCTTGCCCTGACTCACTGTTCCCTTAAAAGGCAGGGACTATGCGTTATTCACTTTTATTTCCAGAACCTTGACTAATCCATAACACACAGTTGGACCTTAGTAAACTCTCTTTGAATGAATTCATTAACAGACCAATGCTACTACAGTGATTCTCATCAATATACAGCCCAACTCCTTTAAAGGATGTAACACATGTAGTCATTAAAATTAGAAAAAAGGAAAAGCTTTAATTCACTTCAATACAGTTTGGGTGCTATTTTTACGGAATTAAAGGAAACTTTACAACACTTACTGTGCATCAAGAAAAAAATGATAAAGAAGAAAGAGTGGGAGATTGCACAGAACATTATCAATTTGTGCCAAGAATTTTAAAACCCAATCTGGTCTTTCATACACACACTGCAGAAGGTAAATAATTTCTTCAATAGGCCTTTATTTTTCCCAACATTACTAATTAACTCGAGGAGAGCAATTTAGCCAAGATGGCTAGGACATTACAGAATTTGGATGAAGACTTGATGAGGGATGTTGTTCTCTAACAGCCAGCTGAGAGGTTCTCTATCGACATGTTTAATGGTCTCTTCATTCTTCATAATGCCTCCACTTCAGACTCAGCTTGTTTCCCAAAATATGGTGCAACTTGAACTTACCCCTAATTGGAAGTTTTTTGAAAGGCCACAGCAGACTTTTTAAAAGAAAATACATTATTTAACTTTATGATTCTGAAAATGAGATGATTATAAGAAGATGCTATAATAAACACATTATTTTAAAGTATATTTTGTAAACCAAAGTTAGTTTATCACCTATATAACAATCTTTCTTTTTTGTGGGGGCTGGAGGTGGTATTTTAAACAATACTTTGAATGCCTGTGGCTGGCTACCTTTGCTGGTTTACTTTGCTTAAAACTGAACCTAGAAGAACAACAAAAACTCTCATTCACCTCCTGGGAGCTAATTAGTGGGGAACTTGCATGCTAAAAAAGTCATCTCCAAACACCACATGTACTTCATTTAAATCTGTAATTCACCTCTCACATTTAAATTAGCAGACAGTTCTAAAAATCTGACAATTTGATGTTGTTGGAAACTAATACGGCTTAATATTTTCTGAACTTAGCTTTAAAATTTAGTTTGCAGAAATTTTAGCCACTTGTTAATGCGATGGCTGCAGAAAATGGCTGTTTTCTCTTTGCTTGCTACTATTTCCTTCTAGAAAACAAGGATGCAAAGACTCCACACCAGATCTGTCATTTGAAACATGTAATCTCTCTTTACACTGTTTCTGCCTTATCAACTAATCAGTCCCTTTATTAAACAATACTGGGTTACAAAGAGTAATGATGTCCACAAACCTAACTTTGACCCATTAAAAGAGCCTTCACATAGATTTAACTGCAACCTTGACAGTTTTATTGTTAAGCTTGACTTGATCTTTAAAATATGGTAGTATTGAAGGCAGCAAACCTAAGTAAATTACCAGTAGCCTTGAGTCAATTAATATAAAGTACACGTGACTGTTATGTAATTTGCTAATAAGATTAACAATTGAGGTGGTTGGTTCCCCAGAAATTCCTAACTGGCTCACTCTCTAAGTGTGAAGTTTCAGATATATAAATAGCCCTTATGAGAAAAACATTTGATTTGATGACTGTGATTAATTCAGTTCTAGGCACCTAGGTGTCACAAAATAAGAAAGCATTTGAAGAGTCCCAAAGTTTAGTGTATTGTTACTTTAGTTTGCATAAATGGGGGAAAAAATCTCAAAACATTCTTTTCAATAAAATTTAGGTGTTTCTAAAAAGCATTCCATAAAATGAATATCATGGCATAAGTAATAACAAGCATAACTAGAAGGGAAAAGCACTTTTGTTTTTCTAATTAACTTCATAACCAAGACTGATGTCTTTCCCTAGGATACTTGACTCCCTTTGTTTTGCTTCTAACATCTACTGCTTCAAACATGTAACTTTTTCACTGAGCAGGGGATGATTTCAATTGCATTTCAAAACATGAATTTCCTTCTCCTGGGTTCTAAACCCTAGAGCATTTCCTATTTTTGCATTTTTCAAAGGGAATGTTTGGGAAATGCCGAATGTGTCCCTCCATGTCAAATCTCACAGTCTCATATATTTGCTAGGAAGATGGCTGGAAATAATTAAGATCCTCAAAACCATTTTGCTGGGTACTCAGAGTTCTGTCACTCAAACTTTTAATTATAAACTGACATCTAATAAAACAGAATGTCAGGGAGCTACTGCAACCACACTCACTTTGCAGTTTTACTGTGGACATTACTATATCAAAAGCCTGCCTTGCCGATCATTTTTAATTAAATAAAAGGCAAGCCCTCCCAGAGCAAGAATTACAATGAAAGTCAGCTTTTCAGTGGAGCAGCTGTGTAAACGGGTTCTAAAATTAGTCTAGTCATTTCCAAGCTGTGTTTTACAGCTTCAATGTGTCTTCTGCAGTCCATGTCAGGATGAGAAAATGAATTTTCTCAAGAACATCCTAGTCATTTTGGGTTCAGTCCATTTTAATGGTATCATAGCTAACTCAAAGCTCTCAGTCCTAAGGCATAGGGAGGCATGATCAAAAAGTGCCATTTGAGAAGAGTGTTTGCTTTAATTTAGATGGTGTTGACAGACGATGGGTACTGTAATAAAACCACCCTGCCTCTTGCCCAGGGGATGTATAATCTAAACAGGACAAACAAGAATATAATGAACAACTTAGCCTGACAGGCAGTAGCTAGATTCAGATTTTAGGCTTCCTGTCCTTTACTGGGACAGTAAGAAGGAACTTTTCCAATTCCTATTTCTAATACTTGTTTTTACAAAAAGGCAATAGGGGTAATCATAGAAAAAAAAATAGGTAAGATGTGATAGCCATTATCTATCCCCTCACCATAAAAATGAAAAAAAAAAAACTGAAATAGGTTTTCACTCTTTCTTAACCCAGATTCCTGGACTGACTATTTTAGAAGATTAAGGGATAGTGGGGAGAAAATAGGTAAAGGAGAAGAAAAGAATAAGAACAGACTTGGCACCACGTAGTAGAACATTCATAAGAATTTAATTTGTATCTCTGAGAACATTCAAGTCTACATAGGACTACAAATAAGTGAGCACTTGCCTCTCTTATCCTTTATTAGTAATAATGTAATGTTGCTAATGAATATGGCACTATGAGATTCCTAGATATAAGGGGGCTTGCAGAATCACTAATCTTTTCTTTACAAAACAGATATTCTAAGGCTGGAAATTAAAGATTATGGGGCAGCCTGGGGGGCTCAGCGGTTTAGCACCGCCTTTAGCCCAGGATGTGACCCTAGAGACCCGGGATCAAGTCCCACGTCAGGCTCCCTGCACGGAGCCTGCTTCTCCCTCTGCCTGTATCTGTGCCTCTGTGTGTGTGTGTGTGTGTGTGTGTGTGTGTGTGTGTGTGTGTGTGTCTCATGAATAAATAAATAAAACATTTAAAAAAATAAAGATTATGAAGTTCTCTCTGACCTGGGGGGAAGGGTCAAAGAGATCAAGAATAGGAAGAGGGAGATGCGGGGTTATGTCAAAATAATACACTGGCTAGTGCTAAAACTTGAACCAGTACTCACAGGAAGTCGCCCCACACTTGCCTAGATAGGAACAGTTCTAGTAGGTTCCAGAGGCTCCAAATGGTAACTTACTGGGATTAGGGAACTATAAATTGGCCACTCTGACATGTCTGTGGTCACCCTTGGACATGTATTTTAAAATGCTGTTTTATCTTATCAAGTAGTAAGCACAAGAATTCTAGGTGTTCAACTGATTTTCTAAGTGACCTGAAAATGGTGAGCAGAGACAGACCTACCATGAAACTAATGCAGAGCTCCAGTTTGCACCACCCCTGTGAAATCTGTAAGTTGTATGATGTTCAAGGAGGGAGGGAAGCCAAGTTGCAACAAGGGTTTCTGGTA